>NC_073387.1:11784134-11934273 GCF_028641065.1 Leucoraja erinaceus | reverse complement strand
ACCAGTTGTATTCTACACGCCAGGGACATTTACAGAAGCCAATTAACCTACAAACCTGCACTTCTTTCGGATGTGGGAGAAACCGGAATATCCAGACAAAACCATGTGGTCATAAGGAGAATGTACAAACACTGTACAGACAGCACCCCTAGTCAGGATCAAATCTGCCTCACTAACCCAGACCTGCAACGGACCCCAATTATATTTTATCCGCCGGAAGATCCACCGCTTCAATCAACAATTCCTGGCCCATCTGAACTGCACCAAGGACCTCAAATTATCCCGCCTCCAGGCCGCTCCCGACGCCCCGCAACACCCGCAGACTCCGGGCCCCAACTCTGCCCTGCATCGCCTGCCCGAGTCCCGCGACGCCATCTTGGCCACGAGGAGCGCCTTCAACACTAACCAGGACGCTGCCTTCACCGACCTCCACGTTGATGCCGCCGCCGCCGACCCTCACCTGCCCACCGATGACGCCCAGCCTCGCCGCTACAGTAACTCGGACTTTCTTCTCCCCGCCGATTCCTCCGACCCTCGCCGCTCTCTGGGACAACCCAGCCTCATCGCCGCACCGGGCCGACCCTACGTCGCCGTCTCACCGGGCCTCCCCAATAACGCCGCCGGACCGGACCTACCGGGCATCGCCGCCGGACCCGACCCCGACCTACCGGGCATCACCGCGGGACCGGGGCTTTCCCAGCATGGCCGCTGCACCGCAACCCGCTCATCTCGTCGCGTTCTCGGGCTGGCCGAGCCTTGCCGCCGCGCCGACCATCCGCCCACCGGGACCTCCCACACATCGCCCACGGACCCCGACTCAACCGACCATCGACGCCGAACATCGGGTCCGCTGACCCGCGCCACCGGACTCTTACCATCGGGTCCGCTGACCCGCGCCACTGGACTACCACCATCGGGTCCGCTGGCCCGCGCCACTCCACCTCCCTCCAGCAACCCACAGCCGTCGCCTTACCTGGAGCCTGGACTCTCCACTGGGCCTGAAGCCCTCACGCTGCTTACTCCCACTCTCCTGGGTTTGACTCCACTGGGTCCTAGTGCCAGTCGACCCAGCCTGGTCTACCTCAGTGGCAGTTCGACTGAGTCTCCTCCCCCCCACCCCCTCTAACTGTAAGTCTCCTCCCCCCCCCACCCCCTCTAACTGTGTGGCTCCTGCTCTTCCCCACCCACACCACAGCCCTCTCACCCCCCCCCCCCTGACCACCCACCACCACCCCACCACACATCGCCTCGTCCCCACCTGCCTTCCTCCGGCCCCAACCCCCATCCCTGTCGAGTGTTCACCATCCCCCCCCCGTCCCCCCCGACCTCCCCCTCTCCAACACCGAACGGTCCATCCCTCAACAGAGGTCTTACCTTTGTCCCCCTCCGTCCCCACCTCAATGAATTCCGCGCCCACCACGACTTGGAGCGCTTCTACCGTCGCCTCCCCCCCACAGCGTACTTCCATGGGAAGGAGTCCTCTCGCCCCCACTGATGACCCCTTTTTCCCGTCTCCGACGCACCCCCTCCTCGTGGAACCCCCCCTCGTGGCCAATTTTCGGCTTTAGAACTTTTTATCAATAACTGCCGTCGCGACATCAACCGCCTCAACTTCTCCACTCCCCTGTCTCACTCCAATCTCTCACCACAGGAACGTTCTGCCATCGACTCACTCCGCAACAACCCAGATTTGGTTATCAAACCCGCTGACAAGGGAGGTGCCGTGGTAGTCTGGCGCGCCGATCTCTACAAAGCTGAGGCCACGCGCCAACTATCGGACACCTCCTCCTACTTACCCCTGGACCATGACCCCACTGACGAGCACCAGGCCACCATCTCCAGCACCATCACCAACTTCATCCACTCCAATGCCCTACCCGACCGAGCCTCCAACCTCATCGTTCCCCAGCCCCGCACAGCCCGATTTTACCTTCTCCCTAAAATCCACAAACCTGATTGTCCCGGAAGACCCATTGTCTCCGCCTGTTCGTGCCCCACCGAACTCATTTCCAAATACCTTGACTCCATCCTATCACCCTTGGTTAAATCCCTCCCTACCTATGTTCAAGACACCTCAGACACTCTCCGTCGTCTTCGCGCATTCAATCCTCTAGGCCCTCACCCCCTCATCTTCACCATGGACGTCCAATCACTATACACCTCCATCCCCCACCACGATGGTCTCACAGCCCTCCGGTTCTTCCTCGACCAGAGAAGCAACCCATACCCAGCCACTGACACTCTCCTCCGCCTAGCGGAGCTGGTCCTTACCCTCAATAACTTCACGTTCGACTCCTCCCACTTCCTCCAAATACAAGGCGTAGCTATGGGCACACGCATGGGCCCCAGCTATGCCTGCCTATTTGTAGGTTACGTCGAGCAATCCTTGTTCAATACATACCAGGGCCCCATCCCCGACCTCTACCTCCGCTACATCGACGACTGCTTTGGTGCCACCTCCTGCACCCGCACACAACTGACTGACTTCATCCACTTCACCACTAATTTCCATCCGGCACTCAAATACACCTGGACCATTTCCGACACTTCCCTACCATTCCTTGACCTCACTATCTCCATTGCAGGTGATAGACTTCTAACCGACATACACTATAAACCCACTGACTCCCATGGCTATCTGGACTGCACTTCTTCCCACCCTGCTTCCTGTAAGGACTCCATCCCCTACTCCCAATTCCTCCGTCTACGCCGCATCTGCTCCACGGATGAGGCGTTCCACACCAGGACATCTGAAATGTCCTCACTATTCAGGGAACGGGGGTTCCCCTCCTCCACCATAAATGAGGCTCGCACCAGGGTCTCTTCCATACCCCGCAACACTGCTCTCTCTCCCCATCCCCGCACTCGCAACAAGGGCCGAGTCCCCCTAGTCCTCACCTTTCACCCCACCAGCCGTCACATACAAAAAATAATCCTCCGTCAGTTTCGCCACCTCCAACGTGACCCCACTACTCGCCACATCTTCCCATCTCCCCCCATATCTGCCTTCCGCAAAGACCGCTCCCTCCATAACTCCCTTGTCAATTCTTCCCTTCCCTCTCGGTCCACCCCCTCCCCGGGCACTTTCCCTTGCAACCGCAAGAGATGCAACACTTGTCCCTTTACCTCCCCCCCCGACTCCGTTCAAGGACCCAAGCAATCGTTCCAGGTGCGACAGAGGTTTACCTGCATCTCTTCCAACCTCATCTATTGTGTCCGCTGCTCTAGATGTCAGCAGATCTATATCGGTGAGACCAAGCGGAGGTTGGGCGATCGTTTCGCCGAACACCTCCGCTCGGTCCGCAATAACCAAGCTGACCTCCCGGTGGCTCAGCACTTCAACTCCCCCTCCCACTCCGCCTCCGACCTCTCTGTCCTGGGTCTCCTCCATGGCCACAGCGAGCAGCACCGGAAATTGGAGGAACAGCACCTCATATTCCGTTTGGGGAGTCTGCACCCCGGGGGCACGAACATCGAATTCTCCCAATTTTGTTAGTCCTTGCTGTCTCCTCCCCTTCCTCAGCTCCCCTGCTGTCTCCTCACCCTCCAGCCTTCTGGCTACTCCTCCTTTTCCCTTTCTTGTCCCCACCCACCCCCACCCCCGATCAGTCTGAAGAAGGGTTTCGGCCCGAAACGTTGCCTATTTCCTTCGCTCCATAGATGCTGCTGCACCCGCTGAGTTTCTCCAGCCTTTCTGTGTAACCTTCAAATCTGGGTCTGTGGTGCTGTAAGGCAGCAACTCTACTGCTGCACCACTGTGCCACCTCATTAAATTATTTTTTTCTGTTATATATTTTTTATGGTGTCACGTCAATAAAGATGAACACACAATTCTGATTTCTGCCCTTAATTGGACAACACACATCTCCAGTCATTGTGTTTCATGGCTGGTTTTCAGCCTCTTCAGTCTGAAGGTCTCAACCCGAACCATCACCTATTCTTTCTCTGCAGAGGTGCTGCCTGCCTGCTGAGTTATTCCAGCTTTTAGTGTCTTACACTCTTTGTTAAGCAAAACAGGTCCTATTTTCATAATATTATTCACCTCAACTAAGTAGTTTCTTCACCTCTGTTGCTGCAGAGAATACAATCCCAGTTATCAAATCTTTCTTCAAAGTGAAAAAAAATTCCAGCCCGGCCAATATATTCATAAATCGCCCCTGGATCGTCTCCAGAGCAATTGCACCCTTACACAAACACACACACACACACACACGCACCCTTACACACACACACCCTTACACACACACACACACACACACACACTTAGACACACACACAGCCTTACACACACACACCCCCTTACACACACCCTTACACACACACCCTTACACACACACACACCCTTACACACACACACACTCCCTCACACACACCCTTACACACACACACCCTTACACACACACACCCTTACACACACACACACACACCCACACTGGCACACACACACACACACAATCACACACACAATCTCACCCATACACACACATCCTTACACACAATCTAACACACACCCTTACAAACACACCCTTACAGACACACCCTTACTCACCCACACTGGCACACACAAGGTTTAAAGGGATATGGGTCAAATGCAGATAAATGAGAATAGTATAGATGGGGCATCGTGATTTGTATGGGCATGTTGGGATGAAGGGCCTGTTTCCATGCTGTAAGACTATGGCACATTGTGGACAGAGAGAGACAATGTGCTGGGTGACATTTAGGGTTGAGTCAAGTCAAGTCACATTTAAAAAACAACTCTCGTTGGCCAAAGTGCTTTACATTTGTTATAAGAATAGTATAAACATACAAACTTGATACATATATACATATACATATATGCCAGGGCAAGATTCAGTATTTCAGACAGAGAGACAGAGAGAATGTGCTGGAGGGATGTTTTGGGTCAAGACCCTTCTTGGTTTAGTTTAGTTTAGAGATGCAGCGCAGAAACAGGTCTTTCAGCCCGCGGAGTCCGCGCCGACCAGCGATCACCCCGTACGTACACTAGCACAATCCTAAGAACATTAGGGAAAATTTAACAATTTGGCGGAGGCCGATTAATCTACAACCCTGAACGTCTTTGAAATGTTGGAGGAAACCGGAGAACCCGAAGTAAAAACCCACGCAGGTCAAGGGGAGAACGTGCAAACTCCGCAGACAGCACCCGTAATCAGGATCGAACCCGGGTCTCTGGCGGTGAGGCAGTAACTGTACCGCTGCGCCACTGTAATGCACAGAATTATATAACGGTTTCCTCCGCCATGAACGCACCCGATATGTGCCAGTAATGTCCTGTTTGCCAGTTTGTTGACCCTCTGAATAGACCATTGAAGCATGATCATGTTTCACGCCTTTTGGCCTCTCTCCACTGGCTGCCTATTCAGTATAGGATTTGTTTTAAAATTCTTTTATTTATTTTTAAATCCCTAAGTGGTCTTGCCCCGTCCTACCTATCTGAGCTTCTTCACCCTTATTCGCCCTCCCGCTCTCTCAGGTCAGATGATCAGCTGCTCCTGATTGAGCCAAAGACTAAGCGGAAGCTCAGAGGGGACCGTGCCTTTGCTGTGTCGGCTCCGAGATTGTGGAATGAATTGCCTCTGCACGTTAAACAGGCCCCTTCTCTAGCTGTTTTTAAGTCACTCCTGAAGACATATCTATTCTCCGTGGCCTTTGTAGACCAGTGAGGTGTTGAATTGTTTATTAACTTTATTTGCTTGGTTTTGCTGCGTGGTTCATACTCGTGTTTTATGTTTTTTAAATTATTGTTTGGATTTTTTGTATGTAATTTATGCGCCTCGTGTTAGTTGTATGTTCTGTTGTTCTGCCTGTTTTATGATGTCTTGCTTGTTTTCTTTTTTCTGTACAGCACTTTGGTCAGCTTTGGTTGTTTTTAAAGTGCTTAACAAATAAAGTTATTATTATTATTATTATTATCTGTGTTCCTCTCCTGCAGGGTTTAGGAGCCGTTGCTGTGGATGGAGAGACGGGAACGTGAGCGGCCATTGAGGGCGGCCAGGGTGCAGGTGAGCCCCCCCCCCATCTGCTCGGTGTGCGGGCTGAGCTTCGAGGGGCTGAGCTTCGGTGGAGGACCACATGATGGGGCACAACAAGGAGAAGCGTTATGAGTGTGACGTGTGTTGTAAGGCCTGGGAGAGCCCGAGCGATCTGGAGATCCACCGGCGGGGTCACACGGGCGAGATGCCCTATGGCTGCTCTACCTGCAGCAAGAGCTTTGCCCAGTTGTCGGGGCTGAGGAACCACCAGAGGGTGCACAGCAGTTAGCGGCCCTTCACCTGCTCCGACTGCGACAAAGGCTTCAAGTCGTCACCAGAGCTGAAGCAGCACCGGTAATCCCACACAGGGGAGCGCCCCTACATCTGCGCCCAGTGCGGCAAGGACTTCATCCATTCCAGCAGCCTGCTGCAACACCAGCACCCCACACCGGGGAGCGCCCCTATACCTGCACCCAGAGCGGCAAGGGCTTCACCTCCTCCAGCAACCTGTTATCTCACCAGCACATCCACACCGGCAGGCGCCCCTACACCTGCGCCGTGTGCAGCAAGGACTTCACCCAGTCTAGTCACGTGCTGGAGCACAAGCGAACCAACACTGGCAGGCGCCCCTACACCTGTGCCCAGCATGGCAAGGGCTTCACCCGCTCCGGCACCCTTCTGGAGCACCAGCACACCCACACCGGTGAGCGCCTCTACATCTGTGCCCAGTGCGGCAAAGGCTTCAACCAGTCCCATAGCCTGCTGTTGCACCAGCGCACCCACACCAGCGAGCGCACCTTTACCTGCGCCCAGTGCAGCAAGGGCTTCACCTGCTCCACCAAGCTGCTGTCCCACCAGCGGGTGCACACTGGCGACCGTCCCATCCCCAACCTGGTGTGTGGAGAGCGCTTTGCCATGGCCTTCCATGCCCTGTCTCACCAGCGCGTGCACACCAGTGGCCAGCCCTACGACTGCCCGTACTGCGGTGAGCGGTTTGACAGCTCGCAGGGGTTGCGGCAGCACCGGCGGACCCACGCCGGCGAGCAGCTGCTCCCACTGTGACAAGAGAGCACGGGGGCTACACACTAGAAGGAAACCCTTTGTGTGCGCTGAGTGTGGCAAGGACTACATCCGCATGTCCAGCCTGTGGCAGCACCAGCGTACCCACAGCAGTGAGCGTCCCTTCCCCTGCCCATCCCGTGGTAAGGGCTTCACCCGCCTTGACCACCTGCTGGAGCACCGGCGAGTCCACACTGGCCAGAGCCCCTTCACCTGCCCGCTCTATGGCAAGGCCTTTGCCTGCTCCTCCAGCCTGTTGGCACACCACCATGTGGATAGATAGGAGCTGTTTTGGTAAACATAAAATGCTGAAGGAATGGGTAACGTTTCGGGTTATTTCTTCAATCACCCATTCCTTCTCTCCAGCGATGCTGCTTGTCCCGCTGAGTTACTCCAACATTTAGTGTCCTTTTTTGCAAACCAGCATCTGCAGTTCCTTGTTTTTAATCCATTCTGGTTATCCATCTCTGCACCTTCCCCAAAGCCTTCACATCAGTCCTGTAATGGAGTGACCAGAACTGTATGCAATACTCCAAATGCTACCTGACCAATGTCCCTTGAAGCTGCACATATCCATTCCTCTCTCTCCTCTCCATCCACTCTCCCCCACTCGGACACAAATTCTCTCCACTCCACCCTCTCGTGCCCCCCTCCTCTCTTGCTCCCTATCTCACACACTCCCTCTTTCTCTCCCTCTCTCTCACACACACACACCTCTCTCTTGCTCTCTCTCACACACACACTTTTGCTCTCACACACACACACACACTCACCCACCCACACACAGTGAATGCTGAGCTGTAATCAATGAACAGCATTCTTACGTAGGTGTCTCTGTTGTGGAGGTGGGAGAGGGCAGAGTGCCCTTGAGATGACATCCTCCGTACTCCTGTTCTTGTGGTAGGCAAACTGATAGGGATCCAATGTGGGGGGGTAGGCAGCCTTTGAGGTGTGCCAGGACCAGCCTCTCGAAGCATTTGGTGATGATGGGTGTTAAGCTTTGCGTACTGGTGATGGGGGATCCCCCCCCCCCCCCCATGAAGTTGCCGGGCAAATCATCATGTATCCAACCTGTTCTATGTGGACAGCCTATGGCCAGGACATCCGAAGCATACGTTGTGATGATGTGGAGTAAAGTGATGGGTTCTGTTAGCCCATCTCGCTGTTAATTCTTGTCTATTAGTATCTAAATGTTTCTGAATCACCCATTGACTTCTCTCCAGCGATGTGTTGTAATGTTTTTCCTTTTTTAATCATATCTCAGTTATTAAATTTTTGTCTGTCTGTGTTTGGAGTGTTTGCATAAAATGCTTGTGTGAGGGGTTTACCACAACTGCACACTTCCTTAAAGTGTATTACACGTTCAAAGGATGATGCTGTTTTTTAAGTTTGTTTGTGTTCAATCCATGCACTGTGCCCCCAAACCTCTTATTTGGTGTGGGTAGAGTAATGCAACTGGGCGAACCCAACTGCAGCGTAATCAACGTTTTTGATGTGTGTGATATAGGGTTAGATTCAAATTCTGTTTAATTCTTGTTAAAGAATAAAAATGTTTATAAATTTTTGACTGGTAATTTTCTTTTTTAATGTTTTTTAAATCATTTATTTTAAATGGCTCATATGCTGTGTTTGAGTTGATGTTTGTATTACACTTGCACTCTGCAATTCATTCATCTAATCACACTGTTCACAACTGCAGTATTTGGGAAAATAATAACAATATGAAGATTCCAGTTGCTCTGAATACCTGCACCGCCATTCAATATGATCATGGCTGATCATCCAACTCAGTATCCTGCACCTGCCATCTCTCCATACCCCCTGATCCCTTTAGCCACAAGGGCCACATCTAACTCCCTCCAAAATATAGTCAATGAACTGGCCTCAACTACCTTCTGTGGCAGAGAATTCCACAGATTCACCACTCTCTGTGTAAAAAATGATTTTCTCATCTCGGTCCTAATAGACTTCCCTCTTATCCTTAAACTGTGACCCCTAGTTCTGGACTTCCCCTACATCGGGAATAATCATCCTGCATCTAGCCTGTCCAACCCCTTAAGAATTTAGTAAGTTTCTATAAGATCCCCCCTCAATCTTCTGAATTCTAGCGTGTACAAGCCGAGTCTATCCAGTCTTTCTTCATATGAAAGTCCTGACATCCCAGGAATCAGCCTGGTGAACCTTCTCTGTACTTCCTCTATGGCAAGAATGTCTTT
Source organism: Leucoraja erinaceus (assembly GCF_028641065.1). Taxonomy (NCBI): domain Eukaryota; kingdom Metazoa; phylum Chordata; class Chondrichthyes; order Rajiformes; family Rajidae; genus Leucoraja; species Leucoraja erinaceus. The sequence continues at coordinate 11,925,002 of NC_073387.1, read as the reverse complement.
TCTCAGATTAGGAGACAAAAACTGTACATAATACTCCAGGTGTGGTCTCACCAAGACCCTGTACAACTGCAGTAGAAGCACCCTGCTCTTATACTCAAATCCTTTTGCTATGAATGTTAACATAGTGTTATATGGACCTGTGTCTGAAATAAAGCTTTATATATATATATTGAATGGCGGTGCTGGCTCGAAGGGCCGAATAGCCTACTCCTGCACCTATTGTCTATGTTTCTATGTTGAATCTGTCCACATATGTCAGCCCCTCCATCCCAGGGATCAACCTGGTGCCTCAATAACAAGGATGTCCAAAACTGTAACGCTCCAGATGTCCCTCTAACCCTCCGCCCATTGGCCAGGCCGTCTGTCCGTCTCCCTCCTCCTCCAATGAGCAACGATGAACTCCTCCGCCCATTGCCCAAGGCCAATGTCCGTTGCCATTTCCTCCTCCAATCACTGCCTGTGGGAGGCGGGAGAACCACCAACTCATTCCCTCATTGGATGATCTAGCTGCCCATCACCCATATAATCAGCCACATCTAGAGGCGGGACAGTCACCAACTACCCCGCCCATTGGCCCATCCAACCCTCAGACCCTCCCCCCTCCTCATTGGATGGTCTGTCCGCCCCTCTCCCCTCTCCATCCAACCAGCAACGACAGGGGACGGGCCAATCTGCAACCTCCGCCCATTGGGTGGTCCTTCCGTCCGTCAAATCGTCTATAGCCCATCAGCCCAGCCATAGGATGATCCGTCCGCCCATCACTCAGTCCCCATCCAATCAGAGCCTATAGGTGGGGGATGTCTCTCTAACCCTCCGCCAATTGGCCGGGACCGCCGTCAGTCTCCTCGTCCAATCAGCGCGGAAAGGGGCGGGATTTTGGGACATTTGGTGCCAGATCTTTGGTTGGTGCATAGAACCGCCGCCATCTTGATCGCCGCCGCCTTCACCGTCTCCTCTCAGTGAGTCTCTCTCTCCCTCTCTCTCCCCCAGCGTCCCCGCTCCGCTACATTGTTGCCGGGGATGAAGCGCTGCCGCCCGCCGGGGTCGGGGCCGCCGTGGGTGATGCGTTTGACCACCCCGTCCATTTCCGCGTCGGCGCTCACTCGGGTTTTTCCGCTCACGCACTCGGGCGTTTCCGGCAACGCTCACTCGGGCGTTTCCGGCGGTGATCACGCGGCTCAACTCGGACTCGGGCGTTTCCGGACTCGGCTCGTGGATGTCAGGCCCAGATTGAGTGTTTCAGTCACAGAGAGAGACAGAGAGTATGTGCTGGGTGACATTTTGGGGCAAGTCAAGTCACATTTAAAAAACAACTCTCGTTGGCCAAAGTGCTTTACATTTGTTATAAGAATAGTATAAACAAACAAACCACATAATATATACATATAGAGATATGCCAGGGCAAGATTCAGTATTTCAGACCCTTCTTTGGTTTAGTTTAGTTTAGAGATGCAGCGCAGAAACAGGTCTTTCAGCCCGCGGAGTCCACGCCGGCCAGCGATCACCCCGTACGTACACTAACACTATTTTACGTACATTAGGGACAATTTAACAATTTTGCAGAACTAGCTTGTTAATTCTCTGTGTTCCCCTCCTGCAGGGTTTAGGAGCCGCTGCTATGGACGGAGAGACGGGGATGTGAGCGGTCATTGAGGGCGGCCAGGGTGCAGGCGAACCCCCCCCCCCCCCCCATCTGCTTAGCGTGAGGGCTGAGCATCGAGGGGCTGCGCTTCGATGGATGACCACATGATGGGGCACAACAAGGAGAAGCGTTATGAATGTGAAATTTGTGGCAAGGCCTGGCTGGCCCGGAGCAAACTAGAGATCCACCGGCGAGTTCACACGGGAGAACGCCCCTTCGACTGCTCAGAGTGCGGCAAGACCTTCAAAACGGCGAATGAACTGAAGATACACCGGCGGGTGCACACGGGAGAACGCCCCTTCGACTGCTTGGAGTGCTGCAAGAGCTTCAAGACGGCGAGGACCCTGAAGATTCACTGGCAGGTGCACAAGGGCGAGACGCCCTATGCCTGCTCCACATGCGGCAAGGGCTTTGCCCAGTCGTCGGGGCTGTGGGTGCACCAGCGGGTGCACAGCAGTGAGCGGCCGTTCACCTGCTCCGACTGTGGCAGAGGCTTCAAGTCGTTGCCAGAGCTGAAGAAACACATGCTCATGCACACCGGGGAGCGGCCCTACACCTGCTCCCAGTGCGGCAAGGGCTTCACCTCCTCCAGCAGCCTGATGCAGCACCAGCGCACCCACACCGGTGAGCGCCCCTACACCTGTGCCCAGTGCGGCAAGAGCTTCACACATTCCAGCAGGCTGCTGATTCACCAGCGCACCCACACTGGCGAGGGCCCCCACACCTGTGCCCAGTGCGGCAAGGGCTTCACCTCCTCCAGCCATTTGTTGATCCACCAGCGCATCCACACTGGCGAGCGTCCCTACACCTGCATCCAGTGCGGCAAGGGCTTCATCTCCTCCAGCACCCTGATGAAGCACCAGCGCATCCACACTGGCGAGCGCCCCTACACCTGTGCCCAGTGCGGCAAGGGCTTCACCCAGTCCAGCAACCTGCTGTCCCACCAGCGCACCCACACCGGCGAGCGCCCCTATACCTGCGCCCAGTGCGGCAAGGGCTTCACCAGCTCCACCAACCTGCTGACCCACCAGCGCATGCACACCGGCGAGCGCCCCTACATCTGCGCCCAGTGCGGCAAGGGCTTCACCCATTCCAGCAACCTGCTGATGCACCAGCGCACCCACACCGGCGAGCGCCCCTTCACCTGCGCCCAGTGTGGCAAGGGCTTCACCCGCTCCAGCAACCTGCTGCAACACCAGCGCACCCACACCGGCGAGCGCCCCTACACCTGCACCCAGTGCGGCAAGGGCTTCACCCGCTCCACCAAGCTGCTGTCCCACCAGCGGGTGCACACCGGCGACCGTCCCGTCTCCAACCCGGTGGGTGGAGAGCGTTTTGCCATGGCCTTCCATGCCCTGTCTCACCAGCGCGTGCACACCAGTGGCCCGCCCTACGACTGCCCGTACTGCGGTGAGGAGTTTGACAGCTCGAGGGGGTTGCGGCAGCACCAGCGGACCCACGCCGGCGAGCAGCTGCTCCCACTGTGACAAGAGAGCATGGGGGCTGCGGGAGCACCAGCAGATACACACCGGAGAGAGACCCTTTGTGTGTGCTGAGTGTGGCAAAGGTTTCACCAACATGTCCAGCCTGTGGCATAACCGGCGTACCCACAGCGGTGAGCGTCCTTTCCCCTGCCCGTCCTGTGGTAAGGGCTTCACCCGCCTTGACCACCTGCTGGAGTCCACACCGGCCAGAGCCCCTTCACCTGCCCGCTCTATGGCAAGGCCTTTGACCGTTCCTCCGGCCTGCTGGCACAATGCCACATGGATAGATAGGCCGTGTTTAGGTTGACACAAAATGCTGGAAGGAATGGGTAACGTTTCGGGTCATTTCTTCAATCACCCATTCCTACTCTCCAGAGATGCTGCCTGTCCCACAGTTACTCCAGCATTTTGTGTCCTTTTTTGTAAACCAGCATCTGCAGTTCCATGTTTTTAATCCATTCTGGTTAACCATCTCTGCACGTTCCCCAAAGCCACCACATCAGTCCTGTAATGGAGTGACCAGAACTGTATGCAATCCTCCAAATGCTACCTGACCAATGTCCCATAAAGCTGCACATATACATTCGTCACTCTCCCCAACTTTCCCCCCACTCGTACACAAATTCTCTCCACTTCACCCTCTCATGCCCCCCTCCCTCTCTCACACACTCCCTCTCTCGCAGAACATTGACTTCTCTAATTTCAGTTAATCCCTACCAAAGATTGATGAGAAGGCCTACCGGGAGGAGGTGGCTGATCTAGCACTCTGGTGCCAGGACAACAGCCTCCTCTTGAACATCAAAAAAACGAAGGAGCTGATCATGGACTTTAGGAGGGCACATCATCCGAGGACGTACACTCCATTGAGTATAAATGGGGATCCTGTGGATAGGGTGAACTGTTTTAAATATCTGGGAGTCCACATCTCTGAGGATATGACATGGGCATCACACGCTTCAGCACTCGTGAGTAAGGCAAGGCAGCGCCTTTACCACCTCAGGCAATTGAGGAAATTCAGAGTGTCTCCGAGGATCCTCCAGCGTTTCTACGCAGCGGCGGTGGAAAGCATCTTGTCCGGGAACATTACCATCTGGTTTGGGAATTGCTCTGCCAAGGACAAGAAGGCACTGCAGAGAGTAGTGCGTTCATCCGAACGCACTATGGGCACTTCACTCACCCCCCTGCAGGAACTATACAACAGGAGGTGCAACTCCAGAGCAAACAAAATCATGAGAGACCCCTTCCACCCCTGCAACGGACTGTTCCAGCTGCTAAGGTCAGGCAAACGCCTCCGTTGCCATGCGGTGAGAACGGAGAGGTTGAGAAGGAGTTTCTTCCCAGAGGCAATTTGGACTGTAAACGCCTATCTCACCAGGGACTAACTCTACAGAACGTTTTTCCTTCCATTATTTATTATGTAAAAGAATATGTGTGTTATGATTGTGTTTATAATTTGTTTGGTTGTTTTGTTGTTTGTGTTTTGCACAAAAGTCCGCGAGCATTGCCACTTTCATTTCACTGCACATCTCGTATGTGTATGTGACAAATAAACTTGACTTGACTTATAGTGGAGCAAGATAGGCCACTGCTGCGAAATGCAATGGGCTGACGTGTAGTAGCAATGCAGCAGAACCTAGGCATTTTGTTGTCCATTTCAGTAACCTGACCCGACCTGACTCGCAGTGTAATCAACGTTGCGGGGGAACAGTTTGTGTGTGTGTGATATAGGGTTAGTTCATAATTATGTTCCTTCATAATTCTATTAATTCTTGTTAAAGAATTGTTAAATAAAATGTTTATAAAATTTCACTGGTAATTTTTGATGTTTTTTAAATCATTTATTTTTAAATGGCTCATATGCTGTGTTTGAGTTGATTTTGTATTTCATTTGCACTCTGTAATTCATTCATCTAATCACACTGTTCACAACTGCAGTATTTGGGAAAATAATAGCAATTTGAAGATTCCAGTTTCTCGAGCCCTGGAATGTTGCTTAATGTTTTTGTGTCTATGGAGTTGTTTATCAACAATAAAATGGGTCTCGTCTTCCCAATAGCCAGAGAGTGGAATGAGATCTGTCTATAATGGTGGGGTTATCTAAATTAAATATTTCACAAAATTGAATTTGTTTAAGCAAGATTTACAAATGATGTATAACTGAAGGATGGTTTTATTCAGCGAGCATACAACTGATTAGATTGTGCTGGAAAGAACACACATATATGAATATGATATAGATGTATATAATCATATAACACGCACATTTACATTTCTTCCGATTTTTATATACAATGATGAACTTTATTTCAGATTAGACAAGGAACATTAAATAAAAAAACATTGTAAACCTCCCCGCAACTTCACTTTGGTGCCTCGGCCGTGCTGATGGAAGGAACATCTTTTATTGTGATTTATTTCTCTTTTTAACACTGAATAACTGATAACGACACATTATCGGCATATGGCACCAATATTGCACCAACCAACTCAATTTTAAATAATTCAAATAGAAATCCATTAACATGGTTACCACTTTTATTTCTGACATGCATAGTAAGATTTACATAATTCACATTATTCTGTGCGCGAGATATACAGGGTTGCAGTGTTCAGCATATCAGCTAACCAGTGAAAGTGATGTACAATTCAACGTATGTAACACAATGATAGCCCCACCCCTGCTTCACCAAAGAACAAAACGTCCAACGTAGATACAATAATAAATAAATCGCCATTTGCATTGTTTTGCGCAGCTAACAAATCACAATTTCACACAATGTACATAAGACGCCAGTTATTTGACAAATACTCCACAGTTTGGTTTAGGAGATCATGTCGGCAAGTATTCGGGACCCACTGCTGACATCTGGAATTACAGAAAATATCATGCAGTCAATATGTTCTTATTCTGCATTAAATAACAGGTAGAAAGAAAATGCTCTTGAGAAAATTTTTACAAGGATATTGCCATGAGGCAACTAGCACCTATTTCAGCATTATCAAAATGACGTGAAGTTGGGAAAAGGGGAAGTACAAGGGGAGGTACACAAAAATGCTGGAGAAACTCAGCGGGTGCAGCAGCATCTATGGAGCGAAGTACAACGTAATCTGGGCTTCCTTGTACATCAGTCTATGAAAGTAAGCATGTAGGTACAGCAGGCAGTGAAGAAAGCAACTGGCATGTTGGCCTTGATAACGAGGAATCGAATATAGGAGCAAAGAGGTCGTACAAAGCCCTGGTGAGCCCACACCTGGAGTATTGTGTACAGTTTTGGTCCCCTAATATGAGGAAGGACATTCTGGCTATTGAGGGACTGTCATATGCTGAGAGAATGGAGCGGCTGGGCTTGTACACTCTGGAGTTTAGAAGGATGAGAGGGCATCTTATTGAAACATATAAGATTGTTAAGGGCTTGGACACGCTAGAGGCAGGAAACATGTTCCTGATGTTGGCGGAGTCCAGAACCAGGGTCCACAGTTTAAGAGAAAGGATTATGCCATTTAGAACGGAGACGAGGAAACACTTTTTCTGACAGAGTGGTGAGTGTGGAATTCTCTGCCTCAGAGGGCAGTGGAGGCTGGTTCTCTGGATGCTTTCAAGAGAGAGCTAGATAGGGCTCTTAAAGATAGCGGAGTCAGGCAATATTGGGAGAAGGCAGGAACGGGGTACTGATTGGGTATGATCAGCCATGATCACATTGAATGACGGTGCTACCCTCCAGTCCACAGGAACTGATCCTGAGTCTATAGAACATAGGAAAATTATCACCAATGCATCCACGATTTCTAGAGCCACTTCCTTAAGTACCCTATGATGCAGACCATCAGGCCCTGGGGATTTATCAGCCTTCAGTCCCATCAGTCTATCCAACACCATTTCCTGCCTAATGTGGATTTCCTTCAGTTCCTCTGTCACCTCAGATCCTCTGGCCACTAGTACATCAGGAAGATCGTTTGTGTCCTCCTTAGTGAAGACAGATCCAAAGTATCTGTTCAACTCAACTGCCATTTTATTGTTCCCCATAATAAATTCACCTTTTTTGGTCATCAAGGGTCCAACTTTGGTCTTAACTAATTTTTTCCTCTTCACCTACCTAAAGAAGCTTTTACTATCCTGCTTTATATTCTCGGCTAGCTTACCCTCGTACCTCATCTTTTCCCTCTTTATTGTCTTTTTAGTTATCTTCTGTTGTTCTTTAAACATTACCCAATCCTCTTGCTTCCCGCTCATCTTTGCTACGATGTACTTCTTCGCTTTAATTTTTATACTGTCCCTGACATCCCTTGTCAGCCATGGTTGTCCCTTTCTCCCCTTAGAATCTTTCTTCCTCCTACTTTGGTGGCAAAAACAGGAAAGTAGACTGTTACCTGACTGGTGGCCGATTAGGAAAAGGGGAGATACAACGAGACCTGGGTGTCATGGTACATCAGTCATTGAAAGTAGGAATGTAGGTGCAGCAGGCAGTGATGAAAGCTAATGGTATGTTAGCATTCATAGCAAAAAGATTTGAGTATAGGAGCAGGGAGGTTCTACTGCAGTTGTACAGGATATTGGTGAGACCACACCTGGAGTATTGCGTATAGTTTTGGCCTCCAAATCTGAGGAAAGACATTCTTGCCATAGAGGGAGTGCAGAGAAGGTTCACCAGACTGATTCCTGGGATGTCAGGACATATGAAGAAAGACTGGATAGACTCGGCTTGTACTAACTAGAAGTTAGAAGATTGAGGGGGGATCTTATAGAAACTTAGAAAATTCTTAAGGGGTTGGACAGGTTAGATGCAGGAAGATTGTTCCCGATGTTGGGGAAGTCCAGGACAAGGGGTCACAGTTTAAGGATGACTAAGTTGGATGAGCAGCCATGATCATATTGAATGGCAGTGCAGGCTCGAAGGGCCGAATGGCCTACTCCTGCACCTATTTTCTATGTTTCTTTGGTTTTATCTCCAAAATTCGAGCTAGATCATTTGGTTTCTGAAAGGTATTCGCAAGGGCTGTTAAAACTGCTTCTTCCCTTGCACTACTGTCTGCTATTACATCTGCCCATGCTGCATGTGTTGGATTTCCTTCAGGGTCTGTACCGCTGACGTGACTTTACAGCGAGTGTCTTCAACCTTCAAGCTCTAGGGCAATCGCCTGGAAAACTTTGAGCTGGATCGACCATCAGCGATGAAACCGCGAGCTGGATCGACCGACCGCGCACATACACAAACATGGCAAAGACGGGGGCCAGGAAAAGTGGGGGAGCACTGTCTGAAATTCACACCCGCGATGAATAGGAAGGTAAAAGACGGCTGCACAGCGTACGGTAAGTCCTTTAGAGAGAGCGGGGGGGGGGGGGGGGGGAGAAGGAGTGTAGACATTTTTAAGAAGCCAGACAAAGTTTAGCGGGCATTTAACATTAACGGTCGGTTTCCCTAAGTCCTGGAAACTCCAATGAGCCAATTAAAATGCCCGGTCAGCGAAGGATATTGCCTACGGCTGCCCTTGACTGCCTGTAACTACATATCGAAAGACATGTAATTTCTGTTTGTGCCTGGCAGACGTCTTTATTATGATTAAATTCTCAAGATTGGTTAAAAGCATTTTCTGCCAATTATACTTTAACCACTGAGTTCCCAGTACCTTCACGAGACTCTTCCCCCTTCTTTTCAGTTCCAGATACCACTCACACAGGCGAGGACTCAAACCCTCATAGGCTCACCCACGGGCTTCACCCTTTCTACCTGCTTGATACCGGGCGTCAGCGCGTGTACGCTTCACGCTGGAAGTCGATGCCAATCTTTAAAGTGCCTTTCCAATTTGCAGCCTAAGCAACGATGCACTACTTCACCTCTTGGTACTGTTCCGACCCAGTCCTGTATATTCAAATATCCAGCCAATCAGATATCCAGCCAATCAGACGTCCAAAACCCCTCAGTTACCTTTTGGATATCAGCACAACTTAATGATACCTGACTTTTGGATTTTGTAACAGCTGTTGACTAATTCTGAAGGGCCTTTCACCCCAAAAGGCAAGGATGCCCTCATCGCATGCTAGAGTACTGTTCTCAGATCTCGTTGGGATCCCCAACACAAGCGAGCGAATGATCGATCCGCTCTGACAAGCAAAGTGGGAAAACTATTGCAAAAACCGGAACCGATTTCTCCCCTCGCAATCTGGATCGGATCAACGCCCCGATCACAAACTTATGTCTGGGGGTCCATTCAGATCCCGGACGAGCCCCCAATGTAATTATGCTCCTAGGGCTAACCCCCCTTAGTCTAGTTTAGTGAAACACTGAGTCAAGCACTGGGCCACTAAACTCCGCGGGTTCGATCCTTGTCTCTACTTGTCCGAGCCCTTCAGCCTCGGGAAAGCAGACATCTCAAAAAGGTTACGCAGTCCCAAGTGCCTCTCCAGAAGATCGACAACGATCCTAGTAGGGATCACTTTTTATAGGTCATCGGACCCTGTGGGGCCTATCAGCAGAGGCCACATGGAAAACAACTCCTAGCATCCATCCAGCAAACTGAGACAAAATCACACTGGATAGCCATCCAGCCACACAGGATAGCACACTGGAGTGGAAGGCAACCTCATCACCATCTCTTCACCAGATAAAAGCTGTCCAGGGTCTGACCTCCACAGAGGAGCATGGATGAAGCTCAACAGCCTTGATACTGGAGTTGGGCGTTTCAATGCCAGCGTGTGGAGATGGGGGCTCCGCCAGAGCCCAGTCTGTGAATGCGGAGCAGAACAACAGACAGCCAGCCAAGTCATCTCTGGGTGCCCGCTCTACCACCCACCAAATGGAGCTCAGGGCCTGGCAGACATTGATGCAGAGACACCAACCTGGCTGCTCAACACCCGGCTTGAGATCTATCTATTCCTTTGGTTTACGTTTCATTTGCAAGAAGAAGAAGGACCCTATGGGGCAGAACTACATGGGGGTGGCAGCCCCTACAAACCAATCACACATATTGATCACCTTATGCAGTAATTGACAGTTCCCCAACCCAATTACAAAGTGCCCCATTACAATGTTTCTACAGAAGCTTCTGGAAGGAAGTCAGTTGAATGCAACTCAACTCATCTGGACCTCATCTTATCTGACATATCAATCTAGGCACCTACTGTTCCAGGACACCTATATATCGGCGAGACCAAGTGCAGGCTTGGCGATCGTTTCGCTGAACACCTCCACTCAATCTGCCTAGATGTGCCTGATCTCCCGGCACTTTCTGGCACCGGCTCACAACTTGTAGCGTTTCACAGAGAAAGGCCAAGCAGGCCTTGCAAATGCAAAGCTCCTCCATTTTTTAATAACTCTAATTTAGCCAATATTACCACTTCTCTCCAGAGATGCTGCCTGACCTATTGAGTTACTCCAGCATTTTGTGTCTATCTTTGGTGTAAATCAGCACCTGCAGTTGATTCCTACACATGGGTTTCCTCTGGGTGCTGGTTTCCGCTTTCATCCCACACCCTAAATGTGTGCGTGTTAGATTAATTGACATTCTCCAGTGTGTGGGGTGAATGGGAGAATCTGGGGAGAGTTGATAACCAAGTGGGGAAAACAAAAGAGGATTAATGCGTAGGAGAGAAGTGCAGATGCTGGTTTAAACTGAAGATAGACACAAAATGCTGGAGTAACTCAGCGGGACAGGCAGCATCATGGAGAGGAGGATTGGGAGACATTTCGAGTCGAGACTCTTCTTCAGATTGATGTCAGGGGAGGGGGAGATATATAGACAAGGAAATGTAACGTGTGATAACAGGACAAGAGGAATGGAGATAAAGGAACATGTGGAATAGATCAATGTTAGCTGGGGGAAATTCACAACAACAAAGCAAACAGAGATAAAATGTAGTCGGAGACAGTAAGACTGGTGGGTGAACTGGGTAGGGGGAGGGGATGGAGAGAGGGAATGCAAGGGTTAATTGAAGTTAGAGAAGTCAATGGTCATACCGCTGGGGTGTAAGCTGTCCAAGCGAAATATGAATGCTGTTCCTCCCATTTGCGCTGGACCTCACTCCGACAATGGGGGAGGCACAGGACAGGGGGAGCAAGAGTGGAACATTGGGATATTGAGGGGACCCTGGTGAGGGGCTCATCTATGACGAAGGAGAAGAACACCCCATTCCCTAAAATTCTCGAGGATTGAGATAGAATTATGTAAGTGGAAGTTGGTGGTTGTCCCAGACTTGGTGAGCTGAAGGGCCTGTTTCCTTACCACATGCCTATATCTTTGGTGTATATAATATAGTTGGGATCACGGAGACATGGCTCCAGGGTGACCAAGGCTGGGAGCTGAACATCCAGGGATATTCAATATTCAGGAGGGATAGACAGAAAGGAAAAGGAGGTGGGGTAGCGTTACTGATTAGAGAGGGGATTAATGCAATGGAAAGGAAGGACATTAGTTTGGAGGATGTGGAATCGGTATGGGTAGAGCTGCGAAACACTAAGGGGCAGAAAACGCTGGTGGGTGTTGTGTACAGGCCACCTAACAGTAGTAGTGAAGTTGGAGATGGTATCAAACAGGAAATTAGAAATGCGTGCGACAAAGGCAAAACGGTTATAATGGGTGACTTCAATCTACATATAGATTGGGTGAATCAAATTGGCAGGGGTGCTGAGGAAGAGGATTTCTTGGAATGTATGCGGGATAGTTATCTAAATCAACATGTAGAGGAACCAACGAGAGAGCAGGCTATTTTAGACTGGGTATTGAGTAATGAGGAAGGGTTAGTTAGCAATCTTGTTGTACGTGCCCCCTTGGGCAAGAGTGACCATAATATGGTTGAGTTCTTCATTAGGATGGAGAGTGACACTGTTAATTCAGAAACAATGGTTCTGAACTTAAAGAAAGGTAACTTTGAGGGTATGAGACGTGAATTGGCCAAGATTGACTGGCAATTAATTCTAAAAGGGTTGACGGTGGATATGCAATGGAAGACATTTAAAGACTGCATGGATGAACTACAAAAATTGTTCATCCCAGTTTGGCAAAAGAATAAATCAGGGAAGGTAGTACATCCATGGATAACAAGGGAAATCAGGGATAGTATCAAAGCGAAGGATGATGCGTACAAATTAGCCAGAAAAGGCAGCATACCGGAGGACTGGGAGAAATTCAAAGACCAGCAGAGGAGGACAAAGGGCTTAATTAGGAAAGGAAAAATAGAATATGAAAGAAAACTGGCAGGGAACATAAAAACTGACTGCAAAAGTTTTTATAGATATGTGAAAAGAAAGAGATTAGTTAAAACAAATGTAGGTCCCTTGCAGTCAGAAACAGGGGAGTTGATCATGGGGAACAAGGATATGGCGGACCAATTGAATAACTACTTTGGTTCCGTCTTCACTAAGGAAGACATAAATAAATTGCCGGAAATAGCAGGGGACCGCGGGTCAAAGGAGTTGGAGGAATTGAGTGAAATCCAGGTTAGCCGGGAAGTGGTGTTGGGTAAATTGAATGGATTAAAGGCCGATAAATCCCCAGGGCCAGATAGGCTGCATCCCAGAGTACTTAAGGAAGTAGCTCCAGAAATAGTGGATGCATTAGTAATAATCTTTCAATACTCTTTAGATTCTGGAGTAGTTCCTGAAGATTGGCGGGTAGCAAACATAACCCCACTTTTTAAGAAGGGAGGGAGAGAGAAAATGGGGAATTACAGACCAGTTAGTCTAACATCGGTAGTGGAGAAACTGCTAGAGTCAGTTATTAAAGATGGGATAGCAGCACATTTGGAAAGTGGTGAAATCATTGGACAAAGTCAGCATGGATTTACGAAAGGTAAATCATGTCTGACGAATCTTATAGAATTTTTCGAGGATGTAACTAGTAGCGTGGATAGGGGAGAACCAGTGGATGTGGTGTATCTGGACTTCCAGAAGGCTTTCGACAAGGTCCCACATAAGAAATTAGTATACAAACTTAAAGCACAAGGCATTGGGGGTTCAGTATTGATGTGGATAGAGAACTGGCTGGCAAACAGGAAGCAAAGAGTAGGAGTAAATGGGTCCTTTTCACAATGGCAGGCAGTGACTAGTGGGGTACCCCAAGGCTCAGTACTGGGACCCCAGCTATTTACAATATATATTAATGATCTGGATGAGGGAATTGAAGGCAATATCTCCAAGTTTGCGGATGACACTAAGCTGGGGGGCAGTGTTAGCTGTGAGGAGGATGCTAGGAGACTGCAGGGTGACTTGGATAGGCTTGGTGAGTGGGCAAATGTTTGGCAGATGCAGTATAATGTGGATAAATGTGAGGTTATCCATTTTGGTGGCAAAAATAGGAAAGCAGACTATTATCTAAATGGTGGCCGATTGGGAAAGGGGGAGATGCAGCGAGACCTGGGTGTCATGGTACACCAGTCATTGAAGGTAGGCATGCAGGTGCAGCAGGCAGTAAAGAAAGCGAATGGTATGTTAGCTTTCATTGCAAAAGGATTTGAGTATAGGAGCAGAGAGGTTCTACTGCAGTTGTACAGGGTCTTGGTGAGACCACACCTGGAGTATTGCGTACAGTTTTGGTCTCCAAATCTGAGGAAGGACATTATTGCCATAGAGGGAGTGCAGAGACGGTTCACCAGACTGATTCCTGGGATGTCAGGACTGTCTTATGAAGAAATACTGGATAGACTTGGTTTATACTCTCTAGAATTTAGAAGATTGAGAGGGGATCTTATAGAAACTTACAAAATTCTTAAGGGGTTGGACAGGCTAGAGGCAGGAAGATTGTTCCCGATGTTAGGGAAGTCCAGGACAAGGGGTCACAGCTTAAGGATAAAGGGGAAATCCTTTAAAACCGAGATGAGAAGAACTTTTTTCACGCAGAGAGTGGTGAATCTCTGGAACTGCCTGCCACAGAGGGTAGTTGAGGCCAGTTCATTGGCTATATTTAAGAGGGAGTTAGATGTGGCCCTTGTGGCCAAGGGGATCAGAGGGTATGGAGAGAAGGCAGGTACGGGATACTGAGTTGGATGATCAGCCATGATCATATTGAATGGCGGTGCAGGCTCGAAGGGCCGAATGGACTACTCCTGCACCTAATTCCTATGTTTCTATGTTTCTATCTCTTTGACAATCTAAGCATTAATAAAACAAGATTATTTGTCTATAATCACATTTTTGGTGGGAGCCTGCGCTGTGCAATTTGGTTCTCGAAGGTAGCAGGTCATAGACAAATACGACAATACAATATTGGGGCGGCCTAGTAGCGCAGCAGTAGAGCTACTGCCTTACCCGGGTTCAATGCTGACCATGGGTGCTGTTTGTACGGAGTTTGCACGCTCCCCCAGTGACTTGCATGGGTTTTCTCAGGGATCTCTGGTTTCCGCCCATACTGCAAATAAGCACAGGTTTGTAGGTTAATTGGCTTGGTACAATTGTAAATTGTCTCTAGTGGCTGCCGGATAGTGTTAGTATGCGGGGGATCGCTCGTTGGCACGGACTCGGTGGGCCGAAGGGCCTGTATCTCTAAACTAAACTAAATTAAAACACTTCAGCCAGGAGATTTATGAGCACCATTGAGCATCCATTTACAAAAACCCTACACCAATCTCATTTTATGGTCCCCACATCATCAACTCCCCCCAGCTTCTTCCATTTATTTACATATCAAAGGCAATTTACTGTGGCTAATTAAGCTGCTAATCTGCACAAAGGAGCAAAATGGAGGAAACCGCACACTGACAGTGGAGCATCAGTAGACTTGATGCCTTACCAGAGACCCGGGTTCAATCCCGACTATGTGTTGTCTGTATGGAGTATGCATGTAGTTTGTACATTCTCCCAATGACCACGTGGGTTTTCTCCTGGTGCTTTTGAGGTTAATTGGCTTCTGTAAACTGTAAATCGTCATAAGATTAAAAGGTCATGTGATAGGAACAAAATTAGGCCATTCGGCCCATGAAGGCTACTCCGCCATTCAATCATGGCTGATCTTTCTAACCACATACTCCTGCCTTCTCCCCCTAACCTCTGACAACTGTACTAATCAAGAACCTATCTGTGGTACACAAAAAATCTGGAGAAACTCAGCGGGTGCAGCAGCATCTATGGAGCGAAGGAAATAGGCAACGTTTCGGGCCAAAACCCTTCTTCAGACATTACCCAGACATTACAAACAGTACCCAGACAAGAATCTATCTGTCTCTGCTTTAAAAATATCCATTGACTTGGCCTTCCCTGTGGCAAAGAATTCCACTGATTCACCATCGTCTGACTAAAGAAATTCCACCTCATCTCCTTCGTAAAGGAACATCCTTTAAATCTGAGGCTGTGACCTCTATTCCTAAACTCTCCTACTGGTGGAAACATCCTCTCCACATCCACTCTATCCATGCCTTTAACTATTCGGTAAGTGTAGTAACACATCCCTAGTGTCCAGGATAGTGCCAGTGTACAGGGTGATCGCTGGTTGCCATTTTTCAGCTTGAAATTGTGCAATCTGGTGCATACTGTAGCGAGTCTTTTAACTTACACTTGAATGCAACATTTATGCTTCAAATTGAATTAGGTATGAATAAGGTTAGGCTAAATTACATTCCTAATAACATTCCACAGTAGAGCCAGGCTCTGATCAACAGGTGCAGCACATGAATGACCTTAGTATATTCATGTATGGAAATCAGATGATTATTCATACTTTTATGCATATATATATATAGAGAAACAAAAACATAGAAACAAAGCAAGAGGAGTCAGACTTCCATCACTGTTCTGCACAAATACATCAATCAACCTTCCCCTTTGACAATAGAAACAAGACGAAAATAATGCCACATATTCAACTGTTCAATAAAATTAAGATATATATGTAAAACATATATATGGAAACAGGCCCTTCGGCCCACCAAGTCCACACCGACCAGCAATCTACCATACACCAGTTGTATTCTACACGCCAGGGACAATTTACAGAAGCCAATTAACCTACAAACCTGCACTTCTTTCGGATGTGGGAGAAACCGGAATATCCAGACAAAACCATGTGGTCATAAGGAGAATGCACAAACACTGTACAGACAGCACCCCTAGTCAGGATCAAATCTGGGTCTGTGGTGCTGTAAGGCAGCAACTCTACTGCTGCACCACTGTGCCACCCCATTAAAATCTTATTTTCTGTTGTATATTTATTATGGTGTCACGTCAATAAAGATGAACACACGATTCTGATTTCTGCCCTTAATTGGACAACACACATCTCCAGTCATTGTGTTTTATGGCTAGTTGTCAGCCTCTTCAGTCTGAAGGTCTCAACCCATCACCTATTCTTTCTCTCCTGAGATGCTGCCTGCCTGCTGAGTTATTCCAGCTTTTAGTGTCTATCTTCAGTTTAAACCACCATCTGCAGTTCCTTCTTACACTCTTTGTTAAGCAAAACAGGTCCAATTCTCATAATACTATTCACCAGATCACCCCAACCAGCAATCCAGGACCTATAACCATCTTGCTGTCGCAAGAGAGCAACCAATATCATCAAAGACACCACCCACCCAGCACACAAACTGTTCACCCTCCTACCATCCGGCAAGCGCTACTGCAGCATGCGGAGCAAAACCACCAGATTCAAAAATAGCTTTTTTCTCTCAGGCCATCAGACTACTCAACACACTCAAGAAAATTCCATGAACATTACACAAACTAAGACCAATTGACTGTCAAAATAACTTTAATTCAATGTCTGCAGTATGCCATTTGCACTTTTCTATATTGCACCTTTTATTATTGCACCTTAATAACATACCTCAAAATTTTACTACACTCTGACACACTGTGAATATTTTACATAATGTATATGTCCTGTCTATTTTTATTGGTATATAGTCTGTTATAAATATTACTTGCACATTTGGAGTATGGGGAAACACAATTTCAATCCTCTGTGTAACTACTTGTTGCATTATTTGAATTGACAATAAAGTTTACTTTACTTTACCTCACCTCAACTAAATAGTTTCTTCACCTCTGTTGCTGTAGAGAATACAATCCCAGTTATCAAATCTTTCTTCAAAGTGAAAAAAAATTCCAGCCTGGCCAATATGTTCATAAATCGCCCCAGGATCCTCTCCAGAGCAATTGCACCCTTACATAAAAACACACCCTTATACACACACCCTTACACACACACACACCCTTACACACACACACCCTTACACACCCACACTGGCACACACAAGGTTTAAAGGGATATGAGTCAAATGCAGATAAATGAGACTAGATGGGGCATCTTGATCTGTACGGACAAGTAGGGATAAGGGCCTATTTCCATGCTGTAAGACTATGGCACACTGTGGACAGAGAGAGACAGAGAGAATGTGCTGGGTGAAATTTTGGGTCAAGTCACATTTAAAAAACAACTCCTGTTGGCCAAAATGCTTTACATTTGTTATAAGAATAGTATAAACATACAAACTACATACATATATACATTTACAGATATGCCAGGGCAAGATTCAGTATTTCAGACAGAGAGACAGAGAGTATGTGCCGGAGGGACATTTTGGGTCGAGACCCTTCTTTGGTTTAGTTTAGTTTAGAGATGCAGCGTGGAAACAGGTCTTTCGGCCCGCAGAGTCCGCGCCGACCAGCGATCACCCCGTACACTAGCACTATCCTACGCACATTAGGGACAATTTAACAATTTTGCGGAGGCCGATTAATCTACAACCCTGAACGTCTTTGAAATGTTGGAGGAAACCGGAGCACCCGGAGTAAAAACCCACGCAGGTCAAGGGGAGAACGTGCAAACTCCGCACAGACAGCACCCGTAGTCAGGATCGAACCCGGGTCTCTGGCGGTGAGGCAGCAACTGTACCGCTGCGCCACTGTGCCGCACAGAATTATATAATGGTTTCCTCCGCCATAAACGCACCCGATATGTGCTAGTAATGTCGTGTTTGCCAGCTTGTTGACCATCTGTGTTCCTCTCCTGCAGGGTTTAGGAGCCGCTGCTGTGGACGGAGAGAGGGGACATGAGTGGCCATTGACGGCGGCCAGGGTGCAGGTGAGCCCCCCCACCCCCATCTACTCGGTGTGCGGGCTGAGCTTCGAGGGGCTGCGCTTTGATGGAGGACCACATGATGGGGCACAACGAGGAGAGGCATTATGAGTGTGACGTGTGTTGTAAGGCCTGGGAGAGCCCGAGCGATCTGGAGATCCACCGGCGGGGTCACACGGGAGAATGTCCCTTCGACTGCTCAGAGTAGTCGGCAAGACCTTCAAGACGGCGAATGTCCTGAAGACACACCGGCAGGTGCACACGGGCGAGATGCCCTATGGCTGCTCTACCTGCAGCAAGACCTTTGCCCAGTTGTCGGGGCTGAGGAACCACCAGAGGGTGCACAGCAGTTAGCAGCCCTTCACCTGCTCCGACTGCGGCAAAGGCTTCAAGTCGTCGCCAGAGCTGAAGCAGCACCGGTACACCCACACAGGGGAGCGCCCCTACATCTGCGCCCAGTGCGGCAAGGACTTCACGTATTCCAGCAGCCTGCTGCAACACCAGCACCCCACACCGGGGAGCGCCCCTATACCTGCACCCAGTGCGGCAAGGGATTCACCTCCTCCAGCAACCTGCCCTCCCACCAGCGCATCCCCACCGGCGAGCGCCCCTACACCTGCGCCCTGTGTGGCAAGGGCTTCACCCAGTCTAGTCACGTGCTGGAGCCCCAGTGAACCCACACTGTCAAGCGTCCCTACACCTGTGCCCAGAGCGGCAAGGGCTTCACCCGCTCTGGCACTCTGCTGGAGCACCAGCACACCCACACCGGCGAGCGCCCCTACACCTGCGCCCAGTGCGGCAAGGGCTTCACCCAGTCCAGCAGCCTGATGAAGCACCAGCGCACCCACACCGGTGACCCCTCTACATCTGTGCCCAGTGCGGACAAGGGCTTCACCCTGCTCTGGCACTCTGCTGGAGCACCCAGCGCACCCACACCAGCGAGCACCCCTTCACCTGTGCCCAGTGTGGCAAGGGCTTCACCTGCTCCACCAAGCTGCTGTCCCACCAGCGGGTGCACACCGGCGACCGTCCCGTCCCCAACCCGGTGTGTGAAGAGCGCTTTGCCATGGTCTTCCATGCCCTGTCTCACCAGCGCGTGCACACCAGTGGCCAGCCCTATGACTGCCCGTACTGCGCTGAGGAGTTTGACAGCTCGCGGGGGTTACGGGCAGCACAGGCAGACCCACACCGGCGAGCAGCTGCTCCCACTGTGACGAGAGAACATGGGGGCTGCGGGAGCACCAGCGGATACACACCAGAGAGAGACCCCTTGTGTGCGCTGAGTGTGGCAAGGACTACATCCGCATGTCCAGCCTGTGGCAGCACCAGCATACCCACAGCGGTGAGGGTCCTTTCCCTGCCCGTCCTGTGGTAAGGGCATCACCCACCTTGACCACCTGCTGGAGCACCGGCGAGTCCACACTGGCCAGCGCCCCTTCACCTGCCCGCTCTGTGGCAAGGCCTTTGCCCGCTCCTCCAGCCTGTTGGCACACCGCCACATAGAGAGATAGGCACAATTTAGGTAGACATAAAATGCTGGAAGGAATGGGTAACGTTTCGGGTTATTTCTTCAATCACCCATTCCTTCTCTCCAGCGATGCTGCTTGTCCCGCTGAGTTACTCCAACATTTAGTGTCCTTTTTTGCAAACCAGCATCTGCAGTTCCATGTTTTTAATCCATTCTGGTTATCCATCTCTGCACCGGTAGGCGGCGCGACTCTGGTCAGCAGCGGCCACTGCAGCCTGTCCGCGTTTTTATTATTTTTTGTCTGTGTTTTTATGTAGTTTTTGTTATTTTATGTTGGGGTGTGTGTGTGGGGGGGCGGGGGTGGGGTGGGAGGGAGGGGGAAACTTTTGAATCTCTCCCTGCACTGGAGACCCGACCTTTTCTCGTCGGGTCTCAGATGTCGTTGGGGCCGCAACGAGGAGCGGCCTCCAACAGGAAGAAGCCGGGGACTCTGGTGCCGACTCACCTCACCGTCGCGGAGCTGGCCGAGACCGGAGCGGGTGGAGCGGTGGAGGAGCGCTGCCGCTGCCGCTGCTGCTGCCGCTGCTGCTGCCGCTGCTGCCGCTGCCGCTGCTGCTGCTGATGCGGAGGCTCCAACGACAGGTCTGTGGACGGCGGCACCGGGAGCCCGCGGCTCCCTGGAGGGAGACCGCTTTTCGGGGCTCCTGCAACGGCGACTTCTCCCGCCCGAGTTGCGGGGTCGAAGAGCTCCTGGAGCGGGGCCTAACACCACTGACCCGGCGTGGCTTTAATGGCCGCGGGACAATCGCCATCGCCAGCCGGGGGCTTTGACTTTGACTCTGACATCGGGGGGGGGGGGGGGGAGAGTGCAGTGGAGAGATAAGTTTTTTTGGCCTTCCATCACAGCTATGTGATGGATGTTTATGTAAAATGTAATTATGTTGTGTCTGGGGTCTATTTGTGTGTAATGTATGGCTGCAGAAACAGCATTTCATTTGGACCTCCAGGGGTCCAAATGACAAATAAATAGACTATTGACTATTGACCTTCCCCAAAGCCTCCACATCAGTCCTGTAATGGAGTGACCAGAACTGTATGCAATACTCCAAATGCTACCTGACCAATGTCCTTTAAAGCTGCACATATACAATCCTCTCTCCCCTCTCCCCACACTTTCCCGCCACTCGTACACAAATTCTCTCCACTCCACCCTCTCGTGCCCCCCTCCTCTCTCACACTCCCTCTCTCACACACTCCTGCATTCTCTCCCTCTCTCACACACTCCCTGTCTCACACGCACACACACACCCTCTCTCTCTTGCTCTCTCTCACACACACACACTATCTCTCTCACGCACACACACCAAACACCTCCGCACCGCTCGGTCCGCATTAACCAACCTGATCTCCCGGTGGCTCAGCACTTCAACTCCCCCTCCCATTCTGAATCCTACCTTTCTGTCCTGGGCCTCCTCCATGGCCAGAGTGAGGCCCACCGTAAATTGGAGGAACAGCGCCTCATATTTCGCTTGGGCAGTTCACAACCCAGCGGTATGAACATTGATTTCTCTAATTTCAGGTAATCCTACCAAAGATAGGCCACTCCTGTGAAAATGCAATGGGCTGACGTGTAGTACCAAATGGAGCGGAACCTGGGCATTTCAGTAACCGGACACGACCTGACTCGCAGTGTAATCAACGTTGCGGGGGACCAGTTTGTGTGTGTGATATAGGGTTAGTTCATAATTCAGTTCCTTCATAATTCGGTTAATTCAGATTCAAACTTGATTGTCATTGTGCAGTGTACAGTACAGAGACAAGAAAATGCAGATAGCATCTCCCTAGAAGAGCGACATAGAATATGAGCAATAAATAAATATATTTACGAGCACAGTCATAGTAGTGCAATTATTTTTTTCCTGGTGGAAGGAGTGTCGGGGGGGGTGATTGGAAATCACTGAGGTACAGTGTTGAGTAATGTAACAGCAGCAGGTAAGAAGCTGTTCCTGGACCTGCTAGTCCGGCAACGGAGAGACCTGTAGTGCCTCCCGGATGGTAGGAGGGTAAACTGTCCATGGTTGGGGTGAGAGCAGTCCTTGACGATGCTGAGCGCCCTCCGCAGACAACGCTTGCTTTGGACAGACTCAATGGAGGGGAGCGAGGAACCGGTGATGCGTTGGGCAATTTTCATCACCCTCTGCAATGCATTCCCGGTCGGAGACAGAGCAGTTGCCATACTATACTGTGATACAGTTGGTAAGGATGCTCTCGATGGTGCAGCGGTAGAAGTTCACCAGGATCTGAGGAGACAGATGGACCTTCTTCAGTCTCCTCAGGAAGAGGAGACGCTGATGAGCCTTCTTGACCAGAGTTGAGGTATTGTGGGTCCAGGAGAGGTCATCGGAGATGTTGACCCCCAGGAACCTGAAGCTGGAAACACGTTCCACCTCCGTCCCGTTAATGTGGATGGGGGTTGCGTGCCGCCCCTAAACTTCCTGAAGTCTACAATGAGCTCCTTGGTCTTCTTGGAGTTAAGGGCCAGGTTGTTGTACAATACAATACAATACAATACAATACAGTATACAATACAATTTATTTGTCATTTGGACCCTGTTGAGGTCCAAACGAAAAGTCGTTTCTGCAGCTACACATTACAAAACGAAAAAGACCCGAGACACAACACAATTTACACAAACATCCATCACAGCGCTGTGATGGAAGGAAAAAAAACTTATCTCTCCACTGCACTCCCCCCCCCCCCCCCCCCCCCGATGATGTCAGAGTCAAAGTCAAAGCCCCCGGCGGGCGATGGTGATAGTCCCGCGGCCATTAAAGCCACGCCAGGTGATGCAAGGTCTTTGTGTTAGAGCCCCGGCGTGCGCTCGCAAAGTCCCGCGGCCATTCCAAGCCGTGCAGGGCAATGGTAAGTACCCGCTCCAGGTGCTCTTCATCCCCGCAACTCGGGCGGGAACAGTCGCCGCTGCGGAAGCCGCGAAAAGCGGTCTCCCACCAGGGACCCGCAGTCTTCCCGTGTTGCCGTCCGCCAGACCCGCGGCTGTAGCCCCCGAATCTCCGGGGGTCAGGTCGCAGCAGCGCTCCACCACAGCTCCACCCACTCCGGACTCGGCCAGCCCCGCGACAGTGAGTACTACGCTGCTCCGCAACTGGAGCCCCAGATCGTTCCTGTTGGAGGCCGCTGCTGACGAAAGTCGCGCCGCCCACAACATTGTCAGCGCACCATTCTGCTAGGAGCTGGACCTCCTCCCTATAGGCCAACTTATCATTGTTGCTGATGAGGCCGTTGTATCATCTGCATACTTGATGATGGTGTTAGTACCATGTACAGGTGTGCAGTCGTAGGTGAAGAGGGAGTAGAGGAGGGGGCTCAGCACACAGCCCTGTGGAACGCCGGTGTTCAGGGTGAGGGTTGAAGAGGTGTGCTTGTCTAACCTAACAGACTGGGGTCTGTTGGTTAGAAAGTCCAATATCCAGTTGCAGAGGGTGGGGTCGATGCCCAGGTCATCGAGTTCGGTGATCAGTTTGGAGGGTATAATGGCGTTGAATGCTGAGCTGTAATCAATGAACAGCATTCTTACGTAGGTGTCTCTGTTGTGGAGGTGGGAGAGGGCAGAGTGAAGTGCCGTTGAGATGGCATCCTCCGTACTCCTGTTCTTGCGGTAGGCGAACTGATAGGGATCCAATGTGGGGGGGGTAGGCAGCCTTTGAGGTGTGCCAGGACCAGCCTCTCGAAGCACTTGGTGATGATGGGAGTAAGTGCAACTGGGCGGAACCTACCCAACTCGCAGTGTAATCAATGTTGCAGGGGAACAGTTTGTGTGTGTGATATAGGGTTAGTTCATAATTCTGTTAGTTCATAATTCTGTTAATTCTTGTTAAAGAATAAAATGTTTATAAATTTTAACTGGTAATTTTCTTTTTTAATGTTTTTTTTAAATCATTTCTTTTAAATGGCTCATATGCTGTGTTTGAGTTGATGTTTGTATTACACTTGCACTCTGCAATTCATTCATCTAATCACACTGTTCACAACTGCAGTATTTGGGAAAA
Organism: Leucoraja erinaceus; assembly: GCF_028641065.1. Classification (NCBI taxonomy): domain Eukaryota; kingdom Metazoa; phylum Chordata; class Chondrichthyes; order Rajiformes; family Rajidae; genus Leucoraja; species Leucoraja erinaceus. Next base: position 11,901,343 of record NC_073387.1, on the reverse strand, counting down.
TAATAACAATATGAAGATTCCAGTTGCTCTGAATATCTGATAACGACACATTAGCAGCATATGGCACCAATATTGCACCAACACAATCAATTTTAAATAATTCATAATAGAAATCCATTAACGTAGAAACATAGAAAATAGGTGCAGGAGTAGGCCATTCGGCCCTTCGAGCCTGCACCGCCATTCGATATGATCATGGCTGATCATCCAACTCAGTATCCTGTACCTGCCATCTCTCCATACCCCCTGATCCCTTTAGCCACAAGGCCCACATCTAACTCCCTCCAAAATATAGTCAATGAACTGGCCTCAACTACCTTCTGTGGCAGAGAATTCCACAGATTCACCACTCTCTGTGTAAAAAATGATTTTCTCATCTTGGTCCTAATAGACTTCCCTCTTATCCTTAAACTGTGACCCCTAGTTCTGGACTTCCCCTACATCGGGAATAATCTTCCTGCATCTAGCCTGTCCACCCCCTTAAGAATTTAGTAAGTTTCTATAAGATCCCCCCTCAATCTTCTGAATTCTAGCGAGTACAAGCCGAGTCTATCCAGTCTTTCTTCATATGAAAGTCCTGACATCCCAGGAATCAGTCTGGTGAACCTTCTCTGTACTTCCTCTATGGCAAGAATGTCTTTCCTCAGATTAGGAGACCAAAACTGTACACAATACTCCAGGTGTGGTCTCACCAAGACCCTGTACAACTGCAGTAGAACCTCCCTGCTCTTATACTCAAATCCTTTTGCTATGAATGCTAACATAGTGTTATATGGACCTGTGTCTGAAATAAAGCTTTATATATATATTGAATGGCGGTGCTGGCTCGAAGGGCCGAATGGCCTACTCCTGCACCTATTGTCTATGTTTCTATGTTGAATCTGTCCACATATGACAGCCCCTCCATCCCAGGGATCAACCTAGTGCCTCAATCACAAGGATGTCCAAAACTGTAACGCTCCAGATCAAAGATCCTAGAGGAGCAAGATAGACCACTCCTCGAAAAATGCGTAGTATGACGTGTGTGATCGTCTACGCCATTTTTCGAGGCATTTATTGAGCTTCCCCCACACTGTCATGGCGTCCTTATCTAAATTTCATCTCACTGCTCTGCTATCAAGTATTCTAATCGTAAATCTAAACGACCCGACCTGTCATTCGTTAGGTTCCCCAATAAAAAAGAAAGGTGAGAAATTATTTTTATTATTTTCAGTCGATATTCTGTCGTGAAAATGTTATTTTCTGTTCTCCCATCAACGGCCATTGGGAAACTGGGTTTGTCGGTACATTAGAAAGTTATTAGTCTTATTTTTAATAGTTCTTTACTTACCATAATAATAAAGACAATTTTAACACTTCTGTGCGTTTTTGGTTTTGTTCTTGTAAGGGATTGGTCTCCACTATATGGCTCGCGGACACATTAGGTCCAGTGACCAGGAGATTTCTCGAGCTCAGATTCAAGTCCGAGAATGGGCGGCTGTTACCCATTATATTCCTCGAATTGTCAAGACATCACAAGCAAAGATCACAAGCCCGCCGTGAAGAAGGGTGCAATCAAATATTATATAACTCTGCTCTATCATCTTTTGGGTGCAATGGTGGGTCGGGGGGTTCGGCGGCGGCGGCCGCAATCAAAGATACTAGTGGAGCTCTGCTCTATAATCTTTGGTCGTAATGGGACGGCTGCGCGTTATAATGTGCTATCGTTCCACTCTCCCTCTCCCCCTTCTCCCTGTCCCCCTTCTCCCTCCCCCCTTCTCCCTCCCCCCTTTCCCCTTCTCCCTCCCCCTTCTCCCTCTCCCCTTCTCCCTCTCCATCCTTCTCCCTCTCTTCTCTCGATCTCTCTCTCCCCTCCTCTCGATCTCTCGCTCCCCTCTCTTCTCTCGATCTTTCTCTCTCTCTCTCTCTCTCCCCCTCTCTTCGCGATCTCCCTCCCTTCCCTCTCTCCCTTTCCATCTCTCCCTCCCTTACCTCTTCATGAGAGTTGGCAGCTCTGCTATGCCTTGGGTCCAAAAGAGGATAGAAAGAAAATACTTAATGGTCTTTGTAAGAAGATTTTAATAAGCTCTTCTACATTTAAGGTAAATTGACATATTAAAGGCAAAACGCATTTTCAATATACAGGTCTCTCCACACAACTGAAAACAATTGCATTTAAGTGATATATCATCCATTGCTCAGGCAAGTAGCAATAGGTTACAATAAACTTCCTACATATTCCAGGAATTCATCTCATAACAATGGGAGAGGCTTAAATGCATTGTAAAATCATAAATCCATGTGACTTGGACTAATCCTTTTACTGCTATCCAAATGCCCCATCTTTAATAATTGACTCCAGCATCTTTCACACCACCGAAGCCAGGCTAACTGGTCTGTAATTCCCTGTTTTCTCTCTCTCGCTCCTTTCTTGAAAAGTGGGATAGCATTAGCTATCCTCCAATCCACAGGAACTGATCGTAAATCTATTGATCGTTGGAAAATAATAGAAACATAGAAATTAGGTGCAGGAGTAGGCCATTCGGCCCTTCGAGCCTGCACCGCCATTCAATATAATCATGGCTGATCATCCAACTCAGTATCCCGTACCTGCCTTCTCTCCATACCCTCTGATCTCCTTAGCCACAAGGGCCACATCTAACTCCCTCTTAAATATAGCCAATGAACTGGCCTCGACTACCCTCTGCGGCAGAGAGTTCCAGAGATTCACCACTCTCTGTGTGAAAAAAAGTTCTTCTCATCTCGGTTTTAAAGGATTTCCCCCTTATCCTTAAGCTGTGACCCCTTGTCCTGGACTTCCCCAACATCGGAAACAATCTTCCTGCATCTAGCCTGTCCAACCCCTCTCAATCTCCTAAATTCTAGAGAGTATAAACCAAGTCTATCCATTCTTTTTTCATAAGACAGTCCTGACATCCCAGGAATCAGTCTGGTGAACCTTCTCTGCACTCCCTCTATGGCAATAATGTCCTTCCTCAGATTTGGAGACCAAAACTGTACGCAATGCTCCATGTGTGGTCTCACCAAGACCCTGTACAACTGCAGTAGAACCTCCCTGCTCCTATACTCAAATCCTTTCGCTATGAAAAGCTAACATACCATTCGCTTTCTTCACTGCCTGCTGCACCTGCATGCCTACTTTCAATGACTGGTGTACCATGACACCCAGGTCTCGCTGCATCTCCCCCTTTTCCTAGTCGGCCGCCATTTAGATAATAGTCTGCTTTCCTGTTTTTGCCACCAAAATGGATAACCTCACATTTATCCACATTATACTGCATCTGCCAAACATTTGCCCACTCACCCAGCCTATCCAAATCACCTTGCAGTCTCCTAGCATCCTCCTCACAGCTAACACTGCCCCCCAGCTTAGTGTCATCCGCAAACTTGGAGACATTGCCTTCAATTCCCTCATCCAGATCATTAATATATATTGTAAATAGCTGGGGTCCCAGCACTGAGCCTTGCGGTACCCCACTAGTCACTGCCTGCCTAATGAAGAACTCAACCATATTATGGTCACTCTTGCCCAAGGGGGCACGTACAACAAGATTGCTAACTAACCCTTCCTCATTACTCAATACCCAGTCTAAAATAGCCTGCTCTCTCGTTGGTTCCTCTACATGTTAATCATATGTATAAATATATATGTATGTGTATATATGCATGTATGTGTATATATGCATGTATATGTATGTGTGTATATGTATGTATATATATGTTTATATGTGTATGTATGCATATAAATGTATCCATATGTATGCGTGTATTTGTATGTGTGCATATGTATGTGTATACGTATGTATGTATGTGTATATATGTCTGTGTGTATATATGTATGTGTATATATATGTGTGTATAAAATATATATATGCATATATATATTATTACTATATAATTATATATATAATTGCCTTTATGGTTTATGTATATCATCTTACAAGACAAATAAATTAATAGTGATTATTTAAATCAAAGTTGCTTCTGATCCATGAAAATAAACTTAATTATCTCTAACTTGCCTCTCACACACAGCCACACATTCATATAAATATATAAAATATTTATATAAAATATAAAAATGGTGGCCGATTGGGAAAGGGGGAGATGCAGCGAGACCTGGGTGTCATTGAAGGTAGGCATGCAGGTGCAGCAGGCAGTAAAGAAAGCGAATGGTATGTTAGCTTTCATTGCAAAAGGATTTGAGTATAGGAGCAGAGAGGTTCTACTGCAGTTGTACAGGGTCTTGGTGAGACCACACAGGAAGATTGTTCCCCTTTATCGCATGGATAAAACTATTATATAACAAACCTACGGCTAGAATATTAACTAATAATATCTTATCCTCGAAATTTGAACTATCAAGGGGCAATAGACAAGGATGCTCATTATCACCGCTGCTATTTGCTTTGATAATTGAACCCCTTGCTGAAAAAATAAGAACTCATCCGGATATTTATGGTTATAATACAAAATACTCAAAGAATAAAATATCCCTATATGCTGATGATGTACTACTGTACATCACAAAACCACAAATTAGTATACCAAACATATTAAACTTAATAGAGGACTTTGGATCCTTTTCAGGATATAGAATAAATTGGAACAAAAGTGAAATTATGTCGATAAAACCAAAAGACTCAACACAGCTTCGGAAATTTCCCTTTAAAATAGCCACAGAAAAATTCAAATATTTGGGAATTGAAATTACTAGAAATTACCAGGATATGTTTAAAGCCAATTATAATCCTTTACTCAAGAAATTGAATAATCTGATTAAATTCTGGAAAACACTTCCGATGTCCTTAATAGGCAGAATAAATGCTATTAAAATGGTTTTCTTACCACAAATTCTATACCTATTTCAATCAATACCTATATACCTCCCAAAAAAGTTTTTCAAAAAATTGGACTCAGACATTACAAATTTTATATGGGATTATAAATCCCATAGAATACAAATAGCACACCTTAATAAACGAAAAGAGCTGGGGGGTCTAGCGCTCCCTAATTTTATGTATTTTAATTGGGCAGTAAATATTAAAAACATGATTCACCTGCTGGACAATTCTGCACAGCAGGCGGACTGGATGGTAATGGAAAAAGGGGGCTGCTCCCAGAGTAATATAGGAGCGATGATCCTCTCACCAACAAATTTGAATAATAAAAATTATAATAAAAATCCAATTATACATAACACAATAAGAACATGGAAACAAATAAAACAGACTCTAAAATTAAGAAACCTATCTCTTTTAATACCAGTAGTCAATAATCCATCGTTTAAACCATCAATCATAGACAAATCATTTATACAATGGGAAAGAATGGGAATTAAAACGCTCGAAGATCTGTATGAATTAGAGAATTTACTGTCATTTCAACAACTACAACTGAAATATAATTTGAAAAATAACCAATATTTTAAATATCTTCAAATCTGTGATTATTTGAAAAAATACACAAAAGACTATCATAATATGGCTTCCGACTTATTGGATGAAGCAATGAAGACCAAGGCGGAATCAGCTAATTTAATATCGTACTTATATAACATCATTTTAAACATAGAAATACCCACAACAGATGGAATTAGAAAAGATTGGGAACAAGAATTAGCTATAAAAATCTCAAAAGGGACCTGGGATAATCATTTACTACAGGTGCATAAATGTTCGATCAACGTACGGCATACGCTCATCCAATTTAAAACATTACATAGATTATATTATTCAAAAACTAAATTAAATAAAATCTTCCCTAATGTTTCACCAATCTGTGATAAATGCCTATGTCAAGAAGCTACCATAGCGCACTCTTTTGTTTTTTGTACAAAAATCCAAAAATTCTGGTATGAAATATTTGATATTTTTTCAAAATTGATCAAAATAAAACTGGTACCAAAACCAGAATGGATTATCTTCGGAATATCGGAAGATAACCCTGAATTAAACGTGTTTCAGAAGAATTTATTTAATTACGGGCTAATAATGGGAAAAAAGCTTATACTTAAATTCTGGAAAAATGCGCCGACACCAACAATAAAAATGTGGATATCAAATATGTTTGAAACATTACACCTGGAAGAGATGAGATTCCTCCTAGCAGGTAAAGCAGACCAATTTCAAAATACGTGGTCTATGTTTCTGGACCTATTACAAGTATGAGGTGCAATAGTAATCTAAAAAAAAACAAATATATAAATAAGCGGAATCAGGACCTGGTAACGGGAGGTAAAATAACAAAAACAGACTTGGTTGGTAGTCCCCTCTCTGCGGAGTTTAATGTTATAATAGAGCGATTGTTTCTACTTTCTCCTTCTTTTCTTTCTAGGGTCTATTTTCTCACTTTACTTCCTTCTCTAACTTCTTTCCTAAGGGGCTTTCTTTTCTTTACACTCTCGCACTGCACGATTCTCTTGCACTTTCTTTACTTTCCTAACTTCTACTTTTTTTCTTAAAGCTCTAAAAAAAAAAAAAAAAAAAAGGGAATAAAAAAATTATATCAAGATATATGTGTTTGTGTAGAATTGTAATTTACCGTACTTCTAATAAAAAAAAAAAAAAAAAAAAAAAAAAAAAAAAAAAAAAAAAAAAAAAAAGGAAGATTGTTCCCGATGTTAGGGAAGTCCAGGACAAGGGGTCACAGCTTAAGGATAAAGGGGAAATCCTTTAAAACCGAGATGAGAAGAACTTTTTTCACGCAGAGAGTGGTAAATCTCTGGAACTCTCTGCCACAGAGGGTAGTTGAGGCCAGTTCATTGGCTATATTTAAGAGGGAGTTAGATGTGGCCCTTGTGGCCAAGGGGATCAGAGGGTATGGAGAGAAGGCAGGTACGGGATACTGAGTTGGATGATCAGCCATGATCATATTGAATGGCGGTGCAGGCTCGAAGGGCCGAATGGCCTACTCCTGCACCTATTTTCTATGTTTCTATGTATACGTTAAATTTAATTTTGTGCAGTGTGTGTTAAAGCAATACAATGCAAGGGACACTACGCAAAGGAGGGGGCTGTTCCCGCTACAAGATACTCGAGGATCTTTGCTTTGGATCAAAGATTATAGCGGAGCTCTATAATCTTTGCTTTGGATCACAGCGAGTGGCATACCGGAAGTCGCGTGTCGCATTGAAAAATGGCGGCCGTGACGTTCCTTCACGTACTACACGTCAGCCATTGAATTTCGGAAGAGTGGTCTATCTTGCTCCTCTAGGATCTTTGCTCCAGATGTCCAGAAGCGACTTTGATTTAAATAATCTCTTATTTTCTTAAAGGAAAGTTAAAAAAAAAAAAAGTAAAGGTATTATTATGGATAATAATATGAAAATGCAGGCAAATGGGACTGGCCTAACAGCTGGTTTGGCATGAACAAGATGGGCCTGTTTCCATGCTGTTTAGCTCTCTGCCTCTACGTTTGCCTTGGTGATGCAGTGGTGATGAAAAGTGACTAAACTTTTGTTGAAAACTCTGATATGAGTGTGGCAGGACCCCATGTTTAAAGTATGAATCCATCCCTGATAAAGACCAGAGTTCACGAGTGGCTCATCGGTCAGGAATGCTCTCTCTGCGCCACGGATGAAATCATGCATCATATGATGTACAAGAATTTTTTAAAAAACGATGGCAGCCTTTATTCCTCAGTGAATATTTATGTGGACACTGTTATTAGCAAGTAAACCGAACATAGAGCTGCCGAGCAGCTGCACGTCAGTTGTAGGCAGCGAACATTTGGTTGGTTGTTCGGCTCAGAAATCAAGTAAAGGGCCTGTCCTGGCGACCTAATTTGCGAGTTTAGAAGAGTTTGCACTCGCCACAAACTTACAACATGGTCGACACGTGGTCCTAGGCAGTCTCCTTCATGCTCGAGAGATCTTCCCGCATACTCGCGGCCTCAGTTTGGTCAAGTAAAAATTGGTTGGCATGGTTCTTTTGAACTCGTAGTGCAGTGGTAATTGGATCGCAATGTAGTTGTAGGCAGTCGAGGTAGCCGTAGGCAATCTCCTTTGCTGACGGGGCATTTTAATTGGCTCATTAGAGTTTTCGGAATCACGGAAAACCGACCGGTAATGTTACATGCCCGCTAAACTTTATTAAAAGTTGTCTGGCTTCTTAAAAGTGTCTCCACTCCTTCTCTCCCCCCCCCCGCTCTCTAATCGACTTGCCGTCAAGTCATCGTGGGTGTGAATTGCAGACAGCGCTCCCCCGCTTTCCCTGGCCCTTTGCTGTGTGTGTGGGTGTGTGTGTGCTAACGGTCGATCCCGCTCATGGTTTCATCGCTGACGGTCGATCCAGCTCGGAAGTTTTTCAGGCGAGTGCCCTCGAGCTTGAAGGTCGAAGACAGTTGTTGAAAAGTCGCGTAATTGGGACAGGCCCTTAAGCCTCTCCCACTCATGGACATAGTAAATGGAAATGGAAGTTGGTTTCTTGGCCCCTTGTGGCTGTTCTTCACTTAATAAAAAATCTCGGCTGGTCTTCTCCAACAGCTTCCTATATTTATCCTGAGATTGCCCAAACATACTGTTAACCTGCCTTGCATATCTCTCGGGGACAGAATCCCAAGAGTTCATTTCTCGCTGAGTGAAGAAATCACGGCTGACTTCTCATACGCTAAAGATAGACACAAAATGTTGGAGTAACTCAGCATCTCTGGATGGAAGGAAAGGGTCGCGTTTCGGATCGAGACCCTTCTTCAGATTGAGTCAGGGGAGAGGGAGATGCAAGGTGTGAAAATGAGACAAAGGGGGTAGAGATCAAGGAAAATGTAGAATAGATCATTGTCAGCTAGGAGAAGGTACCAACAAAGCAAACAGATAAAATATAAACAAGGATAGTCAGAGTGGTCGGAAGACTGGGAAGGAGGAGTGATAGAGAAAGAGGGAAGGCAAGGGTTACTGGGGTGTAAGCTGCCCAAGCAAAATATGATGTGTTGTTCCTCCAATTTGCACCGGGCCTCACTCTGACAATGGAGAAGGCCCTGGACAGAAAGGCCAGTGTGGGAATGGGATGGGGAGTTAAAGTGTTTAGCAACCGGGAGATCAGGTGTGTTTAGGCGGACTGAGTGGAGGTACACTAGTTCTCCATATCCCATCCAGGGAGATTGGATTGGCTCCGCATCAACAGTCTGAAGCCCCGTAAGAAGCATTCGGTCCCATTGGGAAGCAGGCTCAATGATGCAGATGTTGGCTGAGGTCCCCCACAGCTGGCTGCCATACCCAATACACTGCTGGGATTAAACTAATGATCCCACACTTAGTCGGGCTTGCTTGCCGTTGCCATGGAAATTTGGAACACATTAAAATGTGTGGGAGGAGAAATATTCAATGGCTCTATTGCCTGGTTGGATGACTGTATTTTGCCTTGATGCATAAGAGGATCACTAGAACAACCACAGAGTCTGAGTGGAAGCAGGGATTGTGCACTTGACGCATCAAAAGCAAGTCTCCATGGTTTGGTGGTGAAAGAAGAGACTGTCAGATTAAAACCTAATGATCTCTGCGATGTGTTACACCTGGGAACTGAAACTGAAACTTTATTCACCCTTCATTGAACAACAGACCCGACAAATCAGTTGGAATCAATTATCTCCCGTGGGCCATTAAGTAGACATCACCTTGGACTACTTTAGACTCCAGAGATAGTGTGGAAATACAGGGCCCTCCATATGTTTGGCACAAAGACCCATCAATTATTTATTTGCCTCTGTACTCCACAATTTGAGATTTGTAATAGAAAAAATCATGTGGTTAAAGTGCACATTGTCAGATTTTAATAAAGGCCATTTTTATACATTTTGGTTTCACCACGTAGAAATTACAGCTGTGTTATACATAGTCCCCCCCCCCCCCCCCCCCCCCCCCCCCCAATTTCAGGGCACCGTACTGTTTGGGGCACAGCAATGTCATGGAAATGAACGTTGTCATGTTTAGCATTTTGTTGCATATCCTTTGCATGCAATAATGGCTTGAAGTTGCAGTTCATGGACATCACCAGTTGCTGGGTGTCTTCTCTGGTGATGCTCTGCCAGGCCTGTATTGCAGCTACCTTTACTGTGGGTCCAGCTCACTCTTTAACCATCTTGCTTGGATGATGAAAGTGGGTCATTAGTCATAACTATCTTTACAACTTAATCCTCTTGGTGCTCCTGTTCGCCTCTTTTGTCCTGGCTGGGTCTTTTCCTCCTCGTCATTACTGGTGGTTATTTTTGTTCAGTTTTGAATTGGTGATGGCTCCATCTTCAGTCAAAAAGATGCATAATTCCTGGAGATTCTGCCTTGCTAGCAGGGTCCTCCCAGAGCTGGTCAGGCTATTTGCCATTTTTCTTCTGACATTGCCCTGATGGTGAATCCAATGACACTGCAATGAAGAGTCCAACTTGGTTCCCCATCGATGTTAGCTCCAGCTACTTCTTGTCATTTGGATGCCTTGGTTTTCTCACAGACAATCTGTGGTAGGATTCTGATGCTGCTGTTCCTCCATTGTATGTTTCCTGATCGGTCATTTCCTCCTCTTTTTGTCTAGTGTTGACTTGGATGAAGTGTTTGTCCATTGACATGGATAGGCTTCATTACCAGAGATCCCTTGGCTTTCAGGTGTCACTTTCAGCATTTGTTGAACCTACCATTGCCGCATACTCCTCTTCTTTAACTTCTCTCCGACACCCACCGTGGGGTCGTCCTTAGCCGCCAATTCCTCTATTGGACGGCATTGTCAGCCTTTCTCACCCCTCCACGGCCCACCTTGCTCCCTTTAACAGCCATTAACAATTCAATCAAAGAAAAGCCTATTCCTCACTTTGCATTGCAGCTAGATATATTAATTATCACTCTTTCTACACAGCAAAGATCAAATACTGGTCTGAATTACACTTGCAGGGTTCGTAAGTAAGCAAATAGGGAAATAATGCAAAATCATCCTTATACTCCCTTTAACATCCTCGCTTGTGTTTCACACCAAGAAGCAGTCAGTTATGATGCTCATGCTCTCCTGTTTGGTCCTGACCTGGTCATTTCCTCCTCGTCATCACTGGTGCTTTCCTTTATTCAATGTTGAACTGCTGATGGCTCCAACTTCAATCAAAAAGATGCATCGTTCCTGGAGTCCATCCAGAGCTGGTCAGGCCATTTGACATCTTTCTTCTGGCATTGCCCTGATGGTGAATCCAATGACACTGCAAAGGAGTCCAGTTTGGTTCTTAATCGCTGTTAGCTCTAGCTACTTCTGGTCAGTTGTGATGTCTTGGTTTTTCAAGAGACAATCCATGGTAGGGTTCTGATGCTGCTGTTCCTCAATGTATGTTCCTTCTTTCTTTTGTCGAGTGTTGACTTGGGTGTGGGTTCTCTCCTCTGACAAGGATAGGCTTCATGTCCAGAGATCCCTTGACTTTCAGGTGTCGCGTTCTGGAATTGTCGTAACTACTATTGGCACTTGCTCCTCTTCAACTTCTCTCAGACCTCCGTCACCCACCGAGGGGCCGTCTTCATCCAACCTCAGGAACCCACCAAGGGCCAGTCTTCAGCTGCCGAGTCCTCTCTTGGACGGCACCATCCGTCCGTTGTGATGCTCATGAACTCCTGTTTGGTCCTGGGTCGGTCTTTTCCTCCTTGTCATCACTGGTGCTCTCTTTAGTTTGGGTGTTGAATTGGTGACGGCTCCATCTTCAGTCAAAAAGATGCATAATTTCTGGAGATTCTGCCGTGCTAGCAGAGTCTGCCCGAGCTGGTCAGGCTATTTGACATCTTTCTTCTGGCTTTGCCCTTCTGATGAATCCAATGACACCGCAAAAAGTAGTCCGGCTTGGTTCTCAATCGTCGTTAGTTCCAGCTACTTCTGGTGAGTTGCGATGCCTTGGTTTTCCCAGAGACAATCTGTAGAAGGGTTCTGATGCTACTGTTCCTCCCTTGTATGTTCCTCATTTTGTCCAGTGTTGCCTTGGGTGTGGATTCTGTCCTGTGACAAAGATAGACTTCAAAACCAGAGATTTCTTGGTTTTCAGATGTTGCTTTCTGCATTTGTCATAACTGCCACTGGCACTTGCTGCTCTTGATAGTCTCCTTGAACTCCGGCACCCACCGTGGGCCCGTCTTCAGCTGTCGAGTCAACGCTGGGATGGATCCGTCCGTCTTCCTCCCTCCCTGAGGGCCCAGCTCACTCTCTTTATCCGTCTCGCTAGGGTGACAAAATTGGGTCATTTGTCACAACTATCTTTGCCATTTGCTCTTCTTCATCTTCTTTCCGGTATCCACCACGGGGCAAGTCCACCCTCTGGCACCCACCGCAGGCCTGTCATCAGTTGCCAAATCCTCTCTTGGACGGCACACCTTGATCTCTTTAACATCTTCGCTAGTGTTTCCCACCAACTAGCAGAGTCAGTTATGATGAACATGAACTCCTGTTTGGTCCTGGATGGGTCTTTTCCTCTTTGTCATCAGTGGTGCTCTCTTTTCTTCAGTGTTGAATTGGTGATGGCTCCATCTTCAGTCAAAGATGCATCATTCCTGGAGATTCTGCCTTGCTAGTAGAGTCCTCCCAGAGCTGGTCAGGCTGTTTGACATCTTTCTTCTGACTTTGCCCTGATGGTGAATCCAATGACACTGCAAAGAGGAGTCCAGCTTGGTTCTCAATCATCGTTAGTTCCGGCTACTTCTGGTCAGTTGTGATGCCTTGGTTTTCCCAGTTACAATCCGTATTATAGTTCTGCTGCTCCTGTTCCTCCCATGTATGTTCCTTCCACATTTTGACCAGTGTAGATTTGGATGTGGGTTCTGTCCTGTGACACGGATAGGCTTCATTACGAGATCCCTTGGCTTTCAAGTGTCGCATTCTGCATTTGTCATAACTACCATTGGCAGATGCTCCTCTTCGTCTTCTCTCCGTCCTCCGGCACCCACCGAGGGCCTGTCTTCGTCCAACCTCCGGAACCCACCGCGGGACCGTCTTCAACTACTGAATCCTTTCTTGGACGGCACGCCTTGTTCTCTTTAACCTCCTCGCTTGTGTTTCCCACCAACAAGCAGCGTCAGTTATGATACTCATGCTCTCCTGTTAAGTCCTGGCTGGGTCTTTTCCTCCTCCTCGTCATCACTGGTGCTTTTTTTCAATTCAGTGTTGAATTGGTGATGGTTCCAACCAGTCAAAAAGATGCGTCATTCCTGGAGATTCTGCCTTGCTAGCAGTGTCCTCCCAGAGTTGGTCAGGCTATTTGACATCTTTCTTCTGGCTTTGCCCTGATGGTGAATCCAATGACACTGCAAAGAGAAGACCAGCTTGGTTCTCAATCATCGTTAGCTCCAGCTAATTCTGGTCAGTTGTGATGCCTAGGATTTCCAAGGGGCAATCTGTGGTAGGATTCTGCTGTTCCTCAATGCATGTTCCTTCTTTCTTTTGTCCAGTGTTGATTTGGGTGTGGGTTCTGTGGGAACATGAACTCCTGTTTGGTCCTGGATAGGTCTTTTCCACCTCGTCATCACTGGTGCTTTCATTAGTTTGGTGTTGAATTGGTGATGGCTCCATCTTCAGTCAAAAAGATGCATCATTCCTGGAGATTCTGCCTTGCTAGCAGAGTCCTCCCAGAGTTGGTCAGGCTATTTGCTATTTTTCTTCTGACTTTGCCCTGATGGTGAATGCAATGACACTGCAAAGAGGAGACCAGCTTGGTTCCCCATCGACGTTAGCTCCAGCTACGTCTGATCAGTTGTGATGCCTTAGTTTTCCCAGTGACAATCCATGGTAGGGTTCTGATGCTGCTGTTCCTCCCCTGTATGTTCCTTCCTCATTTTGTCCAGTGTTGACTTGGGTTTGGTTTCTGTCTGTGACAAAGAAAGGCTTCCTTACCAGAGATCCCTTGGCTTTCAGGTGTCGCATTCTGCATTTGTAGTAACTACCATTGGCACTCGTCTTCTCTCCGACCGTCATCAGCTGCCGAGTCCTCTCTTGGACGGCTCTATCCGTCTTCCTCGCTCCATGAGGGTCCAGCTCACTCTTTAACCATCTTGCTAGGATGATGAAAGTGGGTCATTAGTCGTAACTATCTTTACTTCTTGATCCTCTTGATGCTCCTGTTCGCCTGTTTTGTCCTGGCTGGGTCTTTTCCTCCTCGTCATCACTGGTGGTTACTTTTGTTCAGTTTTGAATTGGTGATGTCTCCATCTTCAGTCAAAAAGATGCATCATTCCTGGAGATTCTGCCTTGCTAGCAGCGTCTTCCCAGAGCTGGTCAGGCTATTTGCCATTTTTCTTCTGACTTTGCCCTGATGGTGAATGCAATGACACTGCAAAGAAGAGTCCAACTTGGTTCCCCATCGACGTTAGCTCCAGCTACTTCTTGTCAGTTGCGATGTCTTGGTTTTCCCACGGACAATCTGTGGTAGAATTCTGATGCTGCTATTCCGACCATGATCGTTTCCTGCTCGGTCATTTCCTCCTCTTTTTGTCTAGTGTTGACTTGGATGAGGTGTTTGACCTTTGACACTAATAGGCTTCATTACCAGAGATCCTTTGGCTTTCAGGTGTCACTTTCAGCATTTGTTGTACCTACCATTGCCACATGCTCCTCTTCTTTATCCTCTCTCTGACGCTGACTCCGGGTCCGTGCTTAGCCGCCAAATCCTCCATTGGACGGCATTGTCAGCCTTTCTCACCCCTCGACGGCCCACCTTGCTCCCTGTCACAATTCAATGAAAGAAAGGCCTATTCCTCACTTTGCATTGCAGCTAGATATATTAATTATGACTAATTCTTACGACTGAAGATCAAATACTGGTCTGAATTATACTTGCAGGGTTTGTAAGTAAGCAAATAGAGAAATAAGGCATCCAGACAAAATAAAATGCAAATTGCAGCTCTCGCTGGTGCCTCTTAAAAAACACTCAGCAACCCGACAATCGTTCTTTCCAGGTTCATGAACATCTTCCCATCAACCATCAATTTGTTGAACCACATTGTTGCAACACATTTCAGAACCGAAAGCACATTTCTACTCACTTTTGCATTATGTTCATTATTTGGATCGTCTTCATCAAAATAGCCGAAGCACTCTCAATTAAACAGAATGCATCCGTCAACCACTTGGCTTTTAGATTTCAAAAAACCTCAACCTCCTCTATCTTCTCTGCTTCATGTTCCTGTGCTTTTAAAGTCAAGCAAATCTTGGGGCGACAGTTCTCTTTAATTAGTGTAATAACTCCTGCATGTCTTCCAACTCACCTTTGCACAACCTACTTTCTAAGCCAAACTCAACCTTTTCCTCTGGTTTTACATAGTGCATTACCAACCCTAAAACCTCTCAGGTCAGGCACTAGATGCAGGCATTGGTTTTATCAAACACCATTCACACACCAACCGTATCCCATGCATCGCGAGCAAGTGTTATGAAGTCTCTAATGTTAAGATTTGCAGAAATCTTTAGCAGTCATTTTACAATCACCAGTAGCCTTAATTACAGCATCAAATGTTTTGTTGAGATAATAAAAATTAAACATGCTAATCACACCCAGATCCATAAGTTGAAGGAGGGATGTAGTGTTCAGTAAAAGATAAACTTGAATATTTCTGGTCCTGCACTTTACGTTGCCACAATGCCATTACTAATAAATTATGACACATGCTACAAAGTCTGAACATCCATCAATCTGACTATACTTGCATGTTTCTTAATTAAGCATTACAAATAGAGAAATAGGACATCCAGACATAATAAATGCAAACAGCAGACTTCGGGAGTAAAATATTCAGCAGCTCTTACCAGACCTTTAGTTGTACTGGACGAAGGAAGGGTGCAGATGTACTTCAGTCAAAGTCAAAGTCAAAGTAACTTTATTGTCAATTCAATTATGCAACAGCAGTTACACATAGGATCAAAATTACGTTTCCCCATACTCCAAATGTGCAAGTAATATTAAAAACACAGACAGACAACATATCAATAAAAATAGACAATAGACATACACTTTATAAAATATTAAAATATTCACAGTATGCCAAAATGTAGCAAAACCTCTGAGGTATTTTAAACAGGGTGCAACAATGAAAGGTGCAATATAGAAAAAGTGCAAATTCCGTACTGGAGACATTGAGCCAAAGTTATTTTCAGTTTGTTGTCTTTGTTTGGGTACTGTTCATGGAATCTTCATCTCGGACAGGGAACAATTCTATCCGTGGACGGATCACGTGCAGGATCACGTCCACAATCTGGCCCAGTCAAGCTCACTGGCCTTCAGTGAGTCTGACAGCTGAGCTCTGATTGCACTGATCTCATCCTTCAGATAGATCTAGGATGACCTCGCTAAGGAGCTTAACATAAGGATGTGTTACCTTGCAAGAGCTGTAACTGGGAAACATTACAGGCTTCAAACCAGTGGCAATTTAGAGAACTTTATAAAGGGGTCCCAATCACTCTATAGTTCTTCAAACTATTACAAACTTCTTATCATTCTGCCAGATTTACTACCATAGCCATTGCAAAGAAGCAGATTACAGCAATTGGAAAGACACTGCCAACCAGTATCCATCCCGTACCTGTATCATGACTAGTCAGTACAACAGCAAGTTAGGCCAGTTCATTGGCTATATTTAAGAGGGAGTTAGATGTGGCCCTTGTGGCTAAAGGGATTAGGGGGTATGGAGAGAAGGCATGTACATGATACCGAGTTGGATGATCAGCCATGACCATATTAAATGGCGGTGCAGGCTCGAAGGGCCGAATGGCCTACTCCTGCACCTATTTTCTATGTTTCTAAGTTATGTTTGTATCAAACAAGAACCAGCTTCTAAGATTATTGTGGTCATCCTACTAATCATCCTTTTACCATTACCATTTTTTTGGCCGCCTATTGACCTTACATTGTCACAATACAATCACTAATAAATTATGGCACGATTCACAAGATTAAATACTGGTCTGAACTACATGCATGCTTCCAAACTAAGCACTACAAATAGAGAAACAGGACATGCAGATTAAATGGAAGTGAAATATTACATCTCTTTTCACTGACACACAAGAACAAGTCTGCAAATTATCATGGTTACTATTCCTCACTTTGCGTTGTGGCTAAATACCAAAAACTTTCTACCCAGCCTGAAGCCAAAATGCTGGTCTGAACTTCACATGAAGGCTACATATGTAAGCAAATAAAGTAATAAGGCATCTAGACTAAAAATGCAAATTGCAGCTCTTTTTGGTGTCTCTTAAAAGACTCTCAGCAGCCCAAGGATTGGTCATTCAAGGTTCAAGAGCAGCAGCTCCCGATCAACCATCAGCTTCTTTAACCACATTGTACCAGCAACACACTCCTTCTAAACCAGTGGTTCCCAAACTTTTTTAGTTCATGGCCCCCTTGGGATCTTTAATTTTTCTGTGGCCCACCCTGACATTATTAGCGGAAAAAAAGTGGCCCCCTTTATTGAACCTATGGCCCCCTAAATTCCAACATTTCTCTGTGCCCTCCCATGAAAGGCATTATATGGCCCCAGGTTGGGAATCACTGTTCTAAACCACAACAGACTGCATCACAATGACTGCTCCACAAAGATTGTTTTTTGCATTACCGTGGTCTACATTCCCATTAACTAATAATAACACTAGACCAAATTGGACCCGTTGGGTCCCAGTTTCACATGTGAGGGCTGATTCCCCAACACAATATTCCACCTCGCCACCAATTCCAAGATTGGGGGTGAGTGTGGGGGAGGGGGGGGGTCTTTCTGGAGTGCTGGCATGGGTGTTATGGGCCGAAGGGACTGGTTTCCAGTGGGCTAGTATGGGCATTGTGGGCCAAATGGATTCTTGGGCGGGCAACTCAGTCACTCGGGCCTGGCAGCTTAGCAACTCAGGCCTGGCATGCTGCCAGCTCAGAAACTGCCAGACATTCTGCCGAAAACAGGTGAGAGACTATGAGAGAGAAGGGGGAGAAGGCGGCCAATCAATTTTAGACGTTTTCATCTTTTTTTTACAGTTGCAAAAGGTGCACAGTTGCAAAAGGCACGCAGTTTGCAAGAGGCACACAGTTGCAAAAGGAACACAGTTGCAAAAAAGCAGTTACAAAAGGAACACAGTTGCAAAAGGAACACAGTTGCAAAAGGAACAGTTACAAAAGGAACACAGTTGCAAAAGGAACACAGTAACAAAAAGGAACACAGTAACAAAAGGAACACAGTTGAAAAGGAACACAGTTGCAAAGGAACACAGTTGCAAAGGAACACAGTTGCAAAGGAACACAGTTGCAAAGGAACACAGTTGCAAAAGGAACAGTTGCAAAAGGAACACAGTTGCAAAAGGAAGTTGCAAAAGGAACACCGTTGCAAAATGAACACAGTTGCAAAAGGAACACAGTTGCAAAAGGAACAGTTACAAAAGGAATACAGTTGCAAAAGGAACACAGTTACAAAAGAAAAAGTTGCAAAAGAAACAGTTGCAAAAGGAACACAGTTGAAAAAGGAAGTTGCAAAAGAAACACAGATACAAAATGAACACAGTTGCAAAAGGAACACAGTTGCAAAAGGAAGTTACAAAAGGAACACAGTTGCAAAAGGAACACAGTTGCAAAAGGAACAGTTGCAAAAGGAACAGTTGCAAAATGAACAGTTGCAAAAGGAACACAGTTGCAAAAGGAACACAGTTACAAAAGGAACACAGTTACAAAAGGAACAGTTGCAAAAGGAAGTTACAAAAGGAACACAGTTGCAAAAGGAACAGTTACAAAAGGAACACAGTTGCAAAAGGAACACAGTTGCAAAAGGAACAGTTGCAAAAGGAACAGTTGCAAAAGGAACAGTTGCAAAAGGAACACAGTTGCAAAAGTAAGTTGCAAAAGGAACAGTTGCAAAATGAACACAGTTACAAAAGGCACACAGTTGCAAAAGGAACACAGTTGCAAAAGGAACAGTTGCAAAAGGAACACAGTTGCAAAATTAAGTTGCAAAAGGAACACAGTTGCAAAAGGAACAGTTGCAAAAGGAACATGGTTACAAAAGGAACACAGTTGCAAAAGGAAGTTACAAAAGGAACACAGTTGCAAAAGGAACACAGTTGCAAAAGGAACAGTTGCAAAAGGAACAGTTGCAAAATTAATTTGCAAAATGAACACAGTTGCAAAATGAACACAGTTACAAAAGGAACACAGTTGCAAAAGGAACAGTTGCAAAAGGAACAGTTGCAAAAGGAACAGTTGCAAAAGGAACAGTTGCAAAAGGAACACGGTTACAAAAGGAACACAGTTGCAAAAGGAAGTTACAAAAGGAACACAGTTGCAAATGGAACACAGTTGCAAAAGGACCAGTTACAAAAGGAACAGTTACAAAAGGCACAGTTGCAAAAGGAACACAGTTGCAAAAGGAACACAGTTGCAAAAGGAACAGTTGCAAAAGGAACACAGTTGCAAAAGGAACACAGTTGCAAAAGGAACAGTTGCAAAAGGAACACAGTTGCAAAAGGAACAGTTACAAAAGGCACATTTGCAAAAGGAACACAATTGCAAAAGGCACACCGTTGCAAAAGGAACAGTTACAAAAGGAACACAGTTGTAAAAGGAACAGTTGCAAAAGGAACACAGTTGCAAAAGGCACACAGTTGCAAAAGGCAGTTTAAAAACACATAACGGACACTCACAGGTCAGTATTCTCAGTGTTCTGTAGATTTCCAGCTCAGACTGAGAGTTGTGACCCTCTCCATTCCCCATCTTGCAGCGACTGTGGCACATCCACACTTCCGGGAAATAGGACATCCAGACATAATAAATACAAAGAGCAGATTTAGGGAGAGTAAAATATTCAGCAGCTCTTACCAGAACTTTAGTTGTGCTGGACGAAGGAAGGTTGCAGATGTAATTCATCTTCTCGGATAGTGGACAATTCTCTCCGTGGATGGATCACGTGCAGGACCGCGTGCAGGATCAGGTCCACAACCTGGCCAAGTTAAGCTCACTGGCCTTCAGTGAGTCGATGATAGCTCTGCTCTGGTCACACTGATCTCATCCTTCAGATAGAACTTGGATGACCTCCCTAAGGAGCACCTCGTGGGATTCCAGACAGTGCAGGGTTTTCATTTAGATCCATGGTATGACCTACAATACAAATGAGAGGTATCAGAACAATTATCTCACTCTCTGCCTTTGAAAAACAAAGTAGTTACTTGTTGCCTTCACTAATGCACTGACCGATCCATCACAAATACTGCCCACCCCACCATTGAATTGAAACTAAAATTCACGAGTAATAGAAGGAGCAATAGATTTGTGTCACCAGTAAAAAACCCGCCTCGACTAAAAAACACTCATAGTGAGGAAAAAAAAAGTAAAAACCCGCCTCGAATAAAAATCACACCTCAAGTAAAAATCCCAGTAGAAAACATACCTCAATAAAACCCTGTCAAAAGTAAAAACCATAACTTGAGTAAAAAGCACATCCGGTTAAAAAAACCCACACCGAATAAAAACAAGAATAACCAATGCAGTATCCTCGGGCTTTGTCCAATGAAAGTGGCAGGAGTTTTGAGCGGAAGTGCAGAAAGTTTCAGCTGACGGCAAAGCCTGCATCCGCCACAAGTACATCACGAGTTGACAACATATCATATAAACAACCTACTCCAGTAAACTCCCCCCCCCCCCCCCACTAAACAGTTACAAAAACACCTCGAGCAAAAGACTAAAACGCATAGCTCAATTAAAAACACACCTTAAAAATGCGTCAGGTAAATAGAAACCTTGGAAAAGCACGCCCCAACTAACAAACCCCATCTCGACTAAAAAAAGCCACCGCGAGTAAAATAAACTGAGAAAAAAGCCAGCCTTGAGTTAAAAAAAAAACACACCTCGAGACACAAGAACGAGTAACATTCCTGCCTTAACTGAAAAACAAGCCGAGTAAAAAGTAGTTAGAAAAACACACCGCGAGTAAAAAGTCAGCCTCAACTAAAAAGTGCAGTAAAAAGTTAAAAAACACACGTAAAAAACAAGTAGAAAGCCTGTCTAGACGAAAAAAAACCCATTTGACAAAAAAAAATCACACCCCGAGTAAAAAAAGTAAGACCCGCATCCAATAAAAAACTAATCTTGTGTAAAAGCACATCAAGTTAGAAAACATATGTCGAGTAAAAACAAGAGTAGCCAATGAGTAGATGAATGAGCAACAAGAGTTACCAACTTGGTTTCCTATTGACATTGTCTCCATCTCCAGCTATTTCTGGTCTGTAATCTCTTGGCTTTTCCATCGAGCTGCATCTGTTTTGCTGCTCTTGCTCTCTTGGTTTTTCCTGGATGGATCTTTTCTTTCCATTTGGCATCTCTTTCACTTTATTTTAGCCAGTATTGAGTCGCATGTGGGGGTTCCCATTCCTGGCAAGGAGAGACTTCATTATCAGATATTCATTGGTTTTATAACGCTTGCCCTCCTACCAAAATTATCAACAGAGTCATTGCCAAGAAGCAATTTTTAGCAACTGAACAGACATTTGATCCATCGCCTATAAGCACAGAAATTCATCATTACACTCATCAACATAAACACGATTCTTTAAGTGTTATCATACTCACCATGGTAGTTAGCCTCAGGTGATCACTAGCTCCTGCCAACGCGCTCAAAGGCTTATTCCGGCAACTTACCTTTGGTGGCTCTTCAAGACCTACGGTTGGACTAGGCGGGATACGCTAGTAGACGCGCCAATGTCTTTGGGTATGAGGGCGACTCGCAGATTGAACAATGTGTAGATTTGTGTCCTCACGAGTAAAAAGTCTGCATCAACTAAAAAATACACCTCGAGGAAATAAGAGTAAAAAAAGACGAATAAAAAGCCCGCCTTGACTAAGCAAACAAAAATCTCCAATACAAAGCTGGCTTCAACTAAAATTCACACGAGTAAAAAAAATTACCATCAGCCATTGCAAAGAAGCAGCTTTTAGCTACTGAAGAGTCATTTGATCCATCCCCTATTAGCACAAGAATTCAACATAACACCGTTATGAGAATTTTGCCTGAACAGTCAGTGACCCATAGTGCTGTGTTCAAAACTCAAGGCGCTGTGGCCAGTAACTTTATATTTAGAACCCATAGCACTGCAGCTGATAGCTCTTTGTTTAAATTTCAGCACGTTAAGCTGTTTAAACCTTTGCGCACCAAACCGGCAGTATTACCTTTGTGCGCCCAGTCTGTAGCGTTATGAAAAATTGATTTGAGCGCCGTCATTAGCGCTGTGAAAAATTGATTTGTGCGCCAAGTTTGTGGCACTGTGTGTATTGATTTGCGAACCAAGTTTGTGGCACTGTATTGATTTGCGCACCAAGTTTGTGGCACTGTGTGTATTGATTTGCGCGCCCAAGTCTGTGGCACTGTATTGATTTGTATGCCAACTCTTTAGCACTGTGCGTATTGCTTTGCGTGCCAGTCTGCAGCTGATAGCGATTTCTCCCAAAAGGGGGGGCAAGGCTTGCTGGAATGCTGCCCCGCCATTGGTTGTAGTTAGAATTTGGGAGAAGCGTTATTGGCCAGGACTTACCTACCAGTAATTATTTTAACAGCTGATTTCTTACCTGTATAAAGTAAAGGCAGATGCCAGGAAGCCATAAGTTAGTTCATGTACGAGAGGGATTCACCACCAGGCTGTGTCGCGATCAATGCCACGGACGGAGGAAGAGAGAGGTGTGCTGCTGTACAACAGACCCTATGCATACCAAGACAATTATTGTTCTTGTTCTCTCTCTTGCCAATACATCTGATTTGTAACTAAACAGATGTGTGACTCTTTTTCTGTTCTACTAGTCAGATTCTTGAAACTATTCCCTTGTAACACGCCCATAAACACAAACATGATTCGCTAAGTGTTATCATACTCACCCTGTTTGTCAGCCTTAGGTGAGGACTATCTCCTGCCAGCGGGCTCAAAAGCTTATTCCTGCACCTTACCTTCGCTGGCTCTTTCAAGAGCTATGGTTGGACCAGGCAGGTTAAGTATATAGATGCACCAATGTCTTTGGGTAAAATGGTGGCTCACGGCATGGACTGTGTGCAGATTCACGTCCTCACCAGTAAAAAGTTCACCTCGACTAAAAAACACCTTGAGAAAAAAAAAAAAAACCGAATTAAAAAAACACAAAGAGGACAAGTAAAGGCTTTTGACAAAGTCCCACATAAGAGATTGGGGGTTCAGTATTGATGTGGATAGAGAACTGGCTGGCAAACAGGAAGCAAAGAGTAGGAGTAAACGGGTACTTTTCACAATGGCAGGCATTGACTAGTGGGGTACCGCAAGACTCAGTGCTGGGACCCCAGCTATTTACAATATATATTAATGATCTGGATGAGGGAATTGAAGGCAATATCTCCAAGTTTGCAGATGACACTAAGCTGGGGGGCAGTGTTAGCTGTGAGGAGGATGCTAGGCGACTGCAAGGTGACTTGGATAGGCTGGGTGAGTGGGCAAATGTTTGGCAGATCCAGTATAATGTGGATAAATGTGAGGTTATCCATTTTGGTGGCAAAAACGGAAAGGCAGACTATTATCTAAATGGTGGCCGATTGGGAAAGGGGGAGATGCAGCGAGACCTGGGTGTCATGGTACACCAGTCATTGAAGGTAGGCATGCAGGTGCAGCAGGCAGTAAAGAAAGCGAATGGTATGTTAGCTTTCATTGCAAAAGGATTTGAGTATAGGAGCAGAGAGGTTCTACTGCAGTTGTACAGGGTCTTGGTGAGACCACACCCCTGGAGTATTGCGTACAGTTTTGGTCTCCAAATCTGAGGAAGGACATTATTGCCATAAGGGGAGTGCAGAGAAGGTTCACTATACTGATTCCTGGGATGTCAGGACTGTCTTATGAAGAAAGACTGGATAGACTTGGTTTATACTCTCTAGAATTTAGGAGATTGAGAGGGGATCTTATAGAAACTTACAAAATTCTTAAGGGGTTGGACAGGCTAGATGCAGGAAGATTGTTCCCGATGTTGGGGAAGTCCAGTACAAGGGGTCACAGTTTAAGGATAAGGGGGAAATCCTTTAAAACCGAGATGAGAAGAACTTTTTTCACACAAAGAGTGGTGAATCTCTGGAACTCTTTGCCACAGAGGGTAGTTGAGGCCAATTCATTGGCTATATTTAAGAGGGAGTTAGATGAGGCCCTTGTGGCTAAGGGGATCAGGGGGTATGGAGAGAAGGCAGGTACGGGATACTGAGTTGGATGATCAGCCATGATCATATTGAATGGCGGTGCAGGCTCGAAGGGCCGAATGGCCCACTCCTGCACCTAATTTCTATGTTTCTAAAAAGCCTGCCTCAACGAAGCACACATATATCTCCAATAAAACGCTGGGGGGGGGGGGGGGGGGGGGAATCACATGGAAAAAGCCCACCCTGATTTTAAAAAGCACACCTTGAGGAAAAAATGTAAAAACTCTGCTTTACACCTCAATTAAAAAAAACATTTCTCAAGTAAATAAAACGAGTAAAAAAGCCCGAGTTAAAAAAGTTTTTTAAAAAGGACCTGGAATAAAAAGCACAATGAAGTTAAAAAAAAACATATTGTGATTAAAAACAAGAGTATCCAATGTGTAACATGGGCAAACGATGAGCTGGTGAATCTTTGCTGGTGACCACGACGTTCCTTCACCAAAGTGGCTCCGTAACTGGCGGCAGGAGTCGGGTTGCACTACCCGCCCCCCAACTCTGATCTCCTCCGGTTTAGTTCAATCACCAGGGACGAATTTTTGAGCGGGAAACCGTAGTGGAGAACGCTTCCCCTGCGCTACATGTACAGCTCGAGTGGACCATCCCTCATCTAAACAACACCCCCCCCCCCCCCACCAAACAACCACCCCAACAGTTACAAAAACAGCTCGAATAAAACCAACCAATTTGAGCTAAAAAAAACGAATAAAAGGCCGCCTCGACTAAATAAACACCCATCTGATCTCCAATAAAAAGTTGGCTTCGACTAAAAATCACAATTAAAATGCCCCCGCCATGTAAACAACCTGCTCCAGTAAACCACCGCGACTAAACACCCAACCCGATTAAACTAAAAACATCACCCCGACCAAAGTTACAAACAGCTCGAAGAAAAACAAACCTCGAGTTAAAAACGCATGCCGAGTAAATAGAAACCACGAGTAAAAAGCTCGCCTCGGCTTAAACCCCCACCTCCAGTTAAAGAAAGCACCCCGAGTAAAATAAGCCAATACAAAGCCTGCCTCGAGTAAATAAACACCGTTAAAAAATACTAAAAAACACCTTAAAACACACGTCTCGAGACCCAAAGAACGAGTAAAATTTCCCTCTTGACTAAAAAACAAACCTCGAGTAAAAAGCACATTGAGTTTAAATTTTAAAAAACGATTAAAATTCCCGTCTAAAGTATAAAAACGAACTCGAGTAAAAAAGAACATAAAAAAAGTTATAAAAAAAAACGAGTAAAAACAAGAGTAACCAACGCTGATCGGTCCTCGTCATGAGAGGATTTTTGAGCGGGAACCCGAAGCGGAGAAAGTTTTCGCTGCCGGCGAAACCTGTGCCCGTCACAAGTACAGCACTAGTGGACAACCCTTCATGTAAACAACCTGCCCCAGTAAACAACCACCCGCCTAAACACCCACCTGACACAACATCAACCTCTCAACAACCACCCCGACTAA
Organism: Leucoraja erinaceus; assembly: GCF_028641065.1. Classification (NCBI taxonomy): domain Eukaryota; kingdom Metazoa; phylum Chordata; class Chondrichthyes; order Rajiformes; family Rajidae; genus Leucoraja; species Leucoraja erinaceus. Next base: position 11,875,732 of record NC_073387.1, on the reverse strand, counting down.
ACAGTTACAAAACCTCCTCGAGTAAAACAACCAACTCGAGCAGAAAGCACGGGTCAAGTAAAAACACACGAAAATCGAAGGTAGACAAAAATGCTGGAGAAACTCAGTGGGTGAGGCGGAGCGAAGGAAATAGGCAACGTTTCTTGTCTGAAGAAAGGGTTTCGGCCCGAAACGTTGCCATTGCTGCCTCACCCGCTGAGTTTCTCCAGTTAAAAACGCATGTCTATTAAATAGAGATCACGAGTAAAAAATGTTCGGCTCGACTAAAGAAACCATCACGACTAAAAAACACACCTGAGGTAAACAACGCACCGAGACTTAAACAATCACCTCGAGTTAAAAAACACACATTGAGTTAAAAAAACACACTCCCAGTCACAATGAACGAGTAAAATTCTCACCTTACTGAGAAACAAGCCTCGAGTAAAAAGTACATTGAGTTACAAAACAGAGTAAAACTTTTTTTTAAAACCGCTAGTAAAACATAGCACAAGTAAAATGCCCGCCTCGACTAAGCAACCGTCCATCTCCAGTAAAAAGCTGGCTTCGACAAAAAAAACCATCTTGAGGAAAAAACACTTAATAGCCGCTTGGACTAAAAATCACACTTCGAGTAAAATTCCCACCGTGTTAAAATAAAACATACCTCGAGTAAAAAGCCCGCCTAAAGTAAAAATAACATATCTCCAGGAGAAAATAACACTTAAAAAGCCTCCTCGACTAAAAATCCAACCGTGTTAAAAAAAAACATACCTCGAGATAAAAAGAGCTGGCGACCACGATGCTTCTTCACCAGAGCGGCTCCGTAACTGGAGGCGGGAGCCGATCCCGTCCGCTTTTGAAACACCTCGCAGCCAAAGATCACAGAACGGATAATCTTTGCTCGCTGCACCCTCCCCCAACGCTGATCGGACCCCTGGCTTCGTCCAATTAGCACGAACGGTTTTTAGAGCGGGAAACCGAGGCGGAGAAAGTGTCCGAAGCCCGCGCGCGTCGCAAGTACAGCTCGAGTGGACAACCCCTTATGTAAACAGCCTGCTCCAGTAAACATTCAGCCCGCCTAAACATCCACTCCCGACCAAACAACCACCACCCAGTTACAAAACCACCTTGAGTAAAACATCTAACGAGTGAAAAAAACGAGCAAAAAACACAGCTCGGGTTAAATCCATTTCTCGAATTAAAAGAAACCACTAGTATTAAGCCCGCCTAAACTAAAAAAACACCATCTGCAGTGAAAAGCCAGGCTCGAGTAAAAACACGTTTTTCTCCCACAAGTAAAAAATTCACATCGACTGTAAAGCTACCTCGAGTAAAGAAAGAAACGTCGAATAACCAACCACCTCGATTGAAAAATACTTTGATTTTTTTTTAAAACGTCGAGTAAAATATAATTTCTACATTAAATCTTATTGTTATTCAGAAATAAAATGTGAGCATTTTAGAATGTTCCTTGTCAGTTCCTATATATGCTGTCAATATGTCTCAGTGTTAATGGGCTTTGTAAATTGAACATATTGATTTGATGACACAATGCCATGCATTCATGTAACATATTTCCTGAATCATGTATGTGTTTTATGCATAACATCTTAAAATAAAAATATCTTACAGATTTGCACAGCACAGCCCCCCCTCCCTCAGCCTAATTTACGCTTGCTGACCAAGGTGCCGATCTAACCTCGTCTCTTGTGTAACTTGTATTTGGCCCACATCTTTCTAACCCTTTCCACACGCAAAAGCCTCTTCAAAGTTTTAATTGTACCCACCTCTAACACTTCCTCTAGCAATTCATTCCATATACCCTCAAGTACAAAATCACACCTCGAGTAAAAAAACTCAACAAGTTACATAATATACCTCGAGTTAAAAAAACAAAGAAATGACCCGCCTCGACTAAAATACTTTAATTCTTTCAACTTTTAGCTTAACTTGTCCCCTCTAGTTATTGCCCTTGAAAAAAGCACGCCCGATCAAATAATCACCTTTAATGCACAGCTTCTGCCTCACGCCAATCGCAGCTTGCACTTGAGTTGGCTGAGGTGCGGATAAGACAGTTGTCTCCCCTTCTTTAATAACAAAATTTAAAAGACATTTGGACAGGCGAATAGATAGAAAAGCTTTGAAGGATGTGGGCCAAATGAGACTCACCAAGAAAAGGCATCTTGGCCGTCAAGGTCGAATTGGGCTAAAGAGACTTTCCTAACTATGTTTGACTCTGTAATTGTTTACCAAGAAGGTCCAGCGAGGGGTTTGGTTGTTGTCACGGCACCGCACTCTGAGGGAAAGGACTGCAACGCAGAATCCTATTACCACAGGCTACTGAGGGACGGATCCTTTGTAACAGCCTATGCAAAATACTCGGAGGTAGACACGAAATACCGGAGTAATTCAGCGGGACAGGCAGCATCTCTGGAGACAAGGAATGGGTGACATTTCGGGTCAGTCTGACTGTGAAAAAGCTGGCTTCGACAAAAAAAAACCATCTTGAGTAAAAAAACACTTAATAGCCGCTTGGACTAAAAATCACACCTCGAGTAAAATTCCCACCGTGTTAAAATAAAACATACCTCGAGTAAAAAGCCCGCCTAAAGTAAAAATAACATATCTCAAGGAGAAAATAACACTTAAAAAGCCTCCTCGACTAAAAATCCAACCGTGTTAAAAAATAAACATACCTCGAGTTAAAAAGAGCTGGCGACCACGATGCTTCTTCACCAGAGCGGCTCCGTAACTGGAGGCGGGAGCCGATCCCGTCCGCTTTTGAAACACCTCGCAGCCAAAGATCACAGAGCGGATAATCTTTGCTCGCTGCACCCTCCCCCAACGCTGATCGGACCCCTGGCTTCGTCCAATTACCACGAACGGTTTTTTTGAGCGGGAAACCGAGGCGGAGAAAGTGTCCGAAGCCCGCGCGCGTCACAAGTACAGCTCGAGTGGACAACCCCTTATGTAAACAACCTGCTCCTGTAAACATTCAGCCCGCCTAAACATCCACTCCCGACCAAACAACCACCACCCAGTTACAAAACCACCTTGAATAAAACAACTAACTAGTGAAAAAAAACAAGCAAAAAAACACAGCTCGGGTTAAATCCATTTCTCGAATTAAAAGAAACCACTAGTATTAAGTCCGCCTAAACTAAAGAAAACACCATCTGCAGTGAAAAGCCAGGCTCGAGTAAAAACACGTTTTTCTCCCACAAGTAAAAAATTCACATCGACTGTAAAGCTACCTCGAGTAAAGAAAGAAACGTCGAATAACCAACCACCTCGATTGAAAAATATTTTGATTTTTTTAAAAACGTCGAGTAAAATATAATTTCTACATTAAATCTTATTGTTATTCAGAAATAAAATATGAGCATTTTAGAATGTTCATTGTCAGTTCCTATATATGTTGTCAATATGTCTCAGTGTTAATGGGCTTTGTAAATTGAACATATTGATTTGATGACACAATGCCATGCATTCATGTAACATATTTCCTGAATCGTGTATGTGTTTTATGCATAATATATTTAAAACAAATAAAATAAAGACATCTTACAGATTTGCACAGCACAGCCTCCCTCCCTCAGCCTAATTTACGCTTGCTGACCAAGGTGCCGATCTAACCTCGTCTCTTGTGTAACTTGTATTTGGCCCACATCTTTCTAACCCTTTCCACACGCAAAAGCTTCTTCAAAGTTGTAATTGTACCCACCTCTAACACTTCCTCTAGCAATTCATTCCATATACCCTCAAGTAAAAAATCACACCTCGAGTAAAAAAACTCAACAAGTTACATAATATACCTCGAGTAAAAAAAACAACAAGGAAATGACCCGCCTTGACTAAAACACTTTAAGTCTTTCAACTTTTATCTTAACTTGTCCCCTCTAGTTATTGCCCTTGAAAAAAGCACGCCCGATCAAATCATCACCTTTAATGCACAGCTTCTGCCTCACGCCAATCGCAGCTTGCACTTGAGTTGGCTGAGGTACGGGTAAGACAGTTGTCTCCCCTTCTTTAATAACAAAATTTAAAAGACATTTGGACAGGCGAATAGATAGAAAAGCTTTGAAGGATGTGGGCCAAATGAGACTCGCCGAGAAAAGGCATCTTGGTCGTCAAGGTCGAATTGGGCTAAAGAGACTTTCCTATCTATGTCTGTAATTGTTTACCAAGAAGTCCATCGAGGGGTTTGGTTGTTGTCACGGCACCACACTGTGAGGGAAAGGACTGTAACGCAGAATCCTATTACCACAGGCTACTGAGGAACGGATCCTTTGTAACAGCCTATGAAAAATACTCGGAGGTAGACACGAAATACCGGAGTAATCCAGCGGGACAGGCAGCATCTGTGGAGACGAGGAATGGGTGACATTTCGGGTCAGTCTGACTGTGAAAAAGGGTCACAACCCGAAATGTAATCCATTCCTTCTCTCCAGAGTTGCTGTCTGTCCCGCTGAGTTACTCCAGCATTTTATATATACCTTCGATTTAAATCAACATCTGTAGTTCTTTCCTACACGTATGAGAAATACTCTATTGATACTTAAAGATGAAACATTAGTGCTACTATACAACATTGTTTCCACTCACCTACACGTTAAAAGGTAAGCAAGACATAACATTATAACTCCAATTAGTCTGGCACGTTATCGATGTTACAATAGTGTCGCCATAATTATATGTTCGAAAATATATCAGACTGAGAGATTGACAGGGTGTGAAAGGTCCTAATTCAAAGCCTGTCCATTCCCTCCACAAATGCTGCTGACGCATTGTTCCTCCAGCACTTTGTGCAGAGTTGATTTGTGCTAGTTCAGCTGACAGAAGCCAACATTGTAATGGATTCTGTGAGCCATATAACTGAACGATCTCCTGATGCAGAATTTTAACCCAAAACGTCGACTATCCTTTTGCCTCCACAGATGTTGCCCGCTGAGTTCCCGGAACAACTTTTGCTTTGCTCCAGTTTCCAGCATCTTTAGTCTTTGAATTATCCTCTCATTATTTCAGTCTCGCAGATATCCTTTTTGCCTGACGTTCTTTTCTTATAGGGGAGTTGCACCGAAGGTCACTGGGTCATAGGGCTTCCGGTATATGTTATTAATGCTAGAAACGCGTACTTTCCTACCACGTCGCATTGTTTCACTGAAGGGTGCGCGGGAGACGGTTGTGGACGGGATGCGGTGACCAGATCCTATAGGGAGGTTTCACGGCAGTCGGGTCACGACCCATGACCCGTACTGTTGCTACACTACTCCAAATGGATTACACGCGATGAACTGCAGGTAGGCACTTACCATTGTTTCCAGCGTAGCGGGCCCGTTAAAACCCGCTGAAATTGTCAATTTTTGCGCTGTAAATAATTATGGAAATCGGGATAAGCGTGAGAGACATTTAGCATACTTCAGAATTCCAAAAGTGATGAGAAATGACGGTAGATAGAAACGAGAGCTGAAGGGGATAACAACAGCCAGAGTGCTTGGCGAACATTGGCCGTTTGCTCACTGCATTTCATCAACTAAGGCATTATTTGCGTTTTTTCTTGATTCCTTTGGCACCTAAAAGTTTCAGAAAGTGATAAATCTGGCTGTAATTTTTTTAAATCACTCATGGTTCTCGTGGGTTTTTACATACAAAATGAAAACGCATCTGAAGAAATATTTACAGCCAGATTTATCACCTGAGAATTTTTAGATACCAAAGGAATCAAGAAAAAACACAAATAATGCCTTACTTGATGAAATGCAGTGAGCAACTGCGATAATTCCAATATTTTCAATGTTTACCAAGCACTTTAGCTGCTGAAGTCCCTTCAGTTCTCGCTTCTCTATACCTTCATTTCGCTTCACGTTTGGAATTGTAAAGTTGGGTACATGTCTCTCACACTTACCCCGACTCCCACAATTTTTTTCAGCGCAAAAATTCAACATTTTGGTGGTTTTTAATAGGTAGGAAAGTACGCGTTTCTAGCATTAATAACATATACCGGAAGTGACGGATGTCTTCCAGTTGGATTTAGCAGCTCCGTGCATCGAGCCCTATGACCCAGTGACCTTCCATGCAACCCCCCTATAGCGAGCTCTGCCCCACTCAAGGTAGGCCCGGCGAGTGCGGATCTCCGCTCCCCGTCCCTCCGCTCCCTTTTCTCCTTCGCCCCAAGGCGGCACCGACACCCGTCGGCGCTAACCTTCCTGCTCAGGGTGCTGTCTGTGTGGTTTGCATGTCCTCCTTCAGGACGATCCCTCAGTAACCCTGGCTTTCCCATTATGTCCCTAATTCTCTAACTAGTTTAACTGCCCCCCTGGTTAATTTTAATGATTGTTTCAGAAGGAACTGCAGATGCCGGCTTAAACCGAAGATAGACACAAAAAGCTGCAGCAATTCATCGGGACAGGCAGCATCTCTGGAGAGAAGGAATGGGTGACGTTTCAGGTCAAGATCTCGACCTTAAACGTCTTTACTGATTGTATGCCTGGTTGTCACATTCCCCATAGCGAACAATGAACACTTCTACATTTCCTTGATCATCGTCTGTTTTGATCTGTCTGTGTGGAGTTTGCACGTCCTCCTTCAGGCCTATCCGTCAGTGTTCCGGGTTCAATCCCAGCACTCCTGATTCATTTTACTGTTTTTATGCTTCGTTGATACCTTCCCCTCAACCAACAATGAACCATTCTACATTTCCTTGATCACCATCCAGATCTTTAGTTTCCCTCTCCCCTGACTCTCAGTCGGAAGAAGGGTCTTTACTGTACCAAACTACTGTTGTGTTGTGTCTTTTTTAAATTGCTGGGGGGTTCTTCTCACCAATATGCAATTACTGATTCTGTTCTATTCTGTTTCGTAGTTTTTTTGCACATTCCGCAGGCATTGCCACTTTTCATTTCACTGCACATCTCATATGCGTATGTGACAAATAAACTTGACTTGACTTGACCTGAACTGTCACCCATTCCTTCTCCCCAGAGATGCTGTCTGTCCTGCTGAGTTTCTCCAGCATTTAGTGTCTGTCTTCCTGAACCAATCACCTCTTTCACACCCCCTTCCGGGTGCTGCTTCCTCCAGCTCTTAACTCTACTCTGTTATTGTACTTTGTATCAGTAAATAAATGGTGTGCAAAACAGCAGATACTTTTTAAAAGGCAGAAGATAGACACAAAAAGCTAGAGTAACTCAACAAGTCAGTGAGCATCTCTTGAAAAATAGGGCAGAATACCTCATTTCCACCTGTGCCTGTTTCCTTGCATGCTTTTACTCAGTAGCCAAACATGCAGTAGCCAAACATGCAGTTCCTTCCTTTGCTCAAAACATGAACTCAAGATCTTTCTCTTACTTTTCCTTGGAAATGAATATTCACTGCATAGGGGAAAACAAACAATGCGTATGAGCTGTTTGAATACCACAATTCTGTGGATCATGATTTTATTTTCCCCCTGACTTGAGTTAAAGTTCCACTGCTATTCTCACTTGCAGCTTTAATCTTTGCCATTTACTGTTAGAAATGCAGTTGAGAAAGAAAGGTTGAAGTAGGAACTGTATTGTGCAGTGTTTCAATTTAATTTGGTTGTTCTATTTGTGATTTAAATTTCTTATATGGCTTCAATGATAAGTTAGTATTTTTGTAATTTCAGTGTTGAAGATTCTGACTGTGAAGCCCCCCTTTAGGCAGGTTCAGACATGTGGGTTTTGGGTTCTAAAGGAACGCTTTGGAGTAGGAGGCTTTGGACATGTCTATGTGTACGAACATAAGGTACAGTTAATCTAACCTTTCTGGCATATTTTAGAGTTTTTACGATTTAACAAAACAAGCATGAGACAGATACTAAAACCTCTTTCAGTTTCTTTGACCAACTGTTAATACGCAATTTCAGGGGACTAATTTCACCTCGCCCTTTATTGTTGTAGATTTTATTCCCTCCATAGATATTCATCTTGAGAAATTTTGAAATCTCCTGTTTTTACATTCCAGTTTGTGTTGCTTTTCTTCCCCTTCTCCCCAGTATCTGTGTGACGGAAACCTTTGTAATTTCGATCAGTAATGTTGTGATCAAACTTGGGAAGCGATGATTCTTTCAATATATCTATGTCATGTACTTAAGCTGATTGGGCAGCTACCGGCAAGCTATTCTGAGCAATGCAAAGCTCAGATAATTTTAAATTGAAATTATTTCTGAGAGAGAAAAATAAAGTGCTCAGTGTATGGAACTGACAGAAAGACGGTTGACCCGTAAGCCCTGAGGGTTTTTTTTCTCGGTGGGAAGTGATTGCTCTTCTGCAGCCATTTTCCTGTGAGTTATGAATGATACCAGTTTTTGCTTGATTTCCATGACTTCAATTTTACCAGGGCTCCTTGATAATACAATTGATGGAGTGATGTCAAGGGGAACCACTCTTCTCTTGGTTGTGAAATTCCATTTTTGGGTATTGATTACATTTGAAAGCAATTAATGTTATTGAGAGTTGAATGAAGGAGTGTTAATTAGCTTAGGAGGGAGTTTTCCACATTTTCTGGTAGAAATTGTAACCCTTTTAGCTTAGGGGTGTAGATCTATTTTAATCACATCTATCCTTTAAAGCAAGGATGCTGTAGTGTTATAGCTTTTTGAAGGGTCTCAACTTGAAACGTCGCCTGTCCATGTCGTTCAGCAATGTCGTCTGTCCTGCTGAGCTGCTCCAGTGCCTTATATTTTTTGTAAATCCTTAATAGATCTAGTTTAAATTTTCATTCTCCTATTAAAATCCTTGCATGGTGTTGGCCACTTATGTCTGAGAATTCTTAAACTTTCTGGTGCTTAATCTTTCCAAGTTTACTTTTTTTTTTAAATTCAGCCTCATTTGCTTGCTTCGCTCTTTTTTACCATTACCATTCTCATATCTCAGTTACTAGTTCATACCATAGTCATCAAAGTTTTAATAGGTTTGAAATATCAACCTAAGTTTGGGATTTTTTAATTACCTCATTTAAGGCCTTTTGCAGAAAGATGAGTAAAATGTTGTTCTGTGCAATATAGTTGCAAATACACAATGATTTCTGTTTTTATTGGTTTGAATTACAACAGTGAGGTGCATGATATGCCAAATGCATTGTAGAAATTGAAAGACAGGCTTCTTTCTGGTGGTTCAAGGTAAAATGATTCATGTTTATTCGTAAATTGACTAAACTTGGCAGCTATACTGCATCTTTAAGGTTTCATCACAAGTAATCAACATTGCAGTGTATTTGATAGACTTTATAGTTTATAATTTAATCAGGTGTTTAGAATCAGTTGGAATGATTTGCAAGCCAGTTTCAAATTAACTGAGTGAAACGAGTGTAACTGTTTTTTGAGATTTGTGATCCGTCAATAATTTTGTCAACAACTTTGACTAATTACCTTTTGATTTACTATATAATGAATGTCTAAATCGACATCTCTGTTCCAGAGCACTGGGGAAAGGATTGCAGTTAAAGCCTGTCGTGTGGAGCTGAGTGCAAAAAACAAGGAGAGGTGAGGCCATGAGATTCAAATCATGAAAAAATTAGTATATTTTCAGAGACCTCTGGAGTTTCATTACTGATGCAGTGGACCTTGGCTTAAAAAGTTTCACAAACTTTTTGCCATCACAGATAATCCATTTTGTGTCCAGCTATTTGTGCACAGTACAGCACAAACCATTGACTAATGATTTTTAGGAACAACAATATATTTGTGATTTGTAGGTATAGGTTGTGAGGGAACAATGTGCTCAATTTTTTGTTACCTGGGCATAAGGACAGTGTGCATGCTGAAAATACCTGTTCCTTTGGGTTAAGTGGAACTTGGAGGAAATTCTTAGTTTGATATTCCCGTCTCCCAATCAAGTTCACTGAGGTTGTGGCATTTTGTTTTGCTGGGATAAGGTTGTTCCAAACAAGGTTCTGTGGAAGATTCTGTAAAAGATTGTGAGTACATCAGAACCTTGGTGGCTACAGTTTGAGTATTAATTTGTATGTTTCATCAGTTCATATGTTTCATGTTTCATTTTATTGGTGAAAGGCATGGCAGCATGGATGACCCACATAACAAAATTTAATTTTTATTGAAATTATTCTGAAATATTTAATTGCAAAAGTATTTTGCAAAAGCAGTGAATAAATCTATCTTTATTACAGCAGATGATACACAAAATAATTGACTTGGGCTATGGAAAAGATCTGGATCAAGGACGTCTTTGCACATCTTTTGTAGGAACATTACAATAACTGGTAAATGTTCTGTTGCATTGTTTATTGTGCATTGATTGAGCACATTGTAATTCATGGACATGTTTAGTTGTATTCTATCTCAGTACCATTGCATATGTTATTCAGGCATGGTCATTGAAAGAATAGTATGTCAGGAAATGGTTATAAATGTGAATAAAAATAATAGGTATATTAAAATCATCCATTATGAAATCCTTTGCACATTTATACCATAATTGCTTATATAATTTCATTTTATAATTACACTCTAGTTCAATTCTCCAGTCCTATCTGTTTCAGCAGATGGTCAGTATTTCAGCCCATTATCAATAAGAACATTTGAATGTAAACCAAAATTAGTGAAAAACAGCATTTTGATATATGTTTGGTTTCAAATTATTTTGTTTACTCTGTGGATCTAGCTCATCTGAAGACCACATTTGTCCTGCCTTCCCGTTTAATGACTCAAACCATTTAACCATAGTTAGTATCTAATCACATCAGTTTACTAATTAGATTTGTGAAGGTGGATTGAACTTTGCAAAAATGCATGTTTGACAAAAGCACCAAATTTCTGTGCACTATAATAAATGTGTACCTTTTGAATCAAACCTGGTGAACTCCAATGATGTTTATACATAATTGAACTAATTATTGTGGAAAAGAACCATGTCCAGTAAGTTTACGATTGCATTTTGTTTTAGGTTGGTTTTATCTAAAAATTGTTATTGCTATTTATAACACAGTCTGCTTGAAAATTTAATAATTGTCAACAATAGCCAAGGTTTGTCAACAATGTTATGTTGTTCCTAGCTGTTCTCATACATGCCATAGAAAGATGAGTATCAAACATTTGAGTTAATGTGCATGTCAGTGAGCAATATTGGTTCAATTTCTCATTCTTTCTCATTTCTCATTTTATTGAGAACCAAATAGACTCGTTCATTAGACAATATTGTTGTCTTCTTTCTAAGCTCCGGAGTTATTTGATTCACAATCTTATACAGCCGCTGTAGACTACTGCTTTGGAACACTAGTATTTGAGTGCATCTTGGGATTTCAACATAATATGCAGCCTTTCCAATCGTAAGTAGACTGTTTTTGCATCCGTATTTAATGCTTAAATCACATTTACAGTTTACAAAGAGAGGATGTTAGAATGAGTGCATTGGGGGTAGTTTTTTAGGAAAGGATTAAATGAAGAGAGGTGCTGGGGGGGGGACAATTAGAGGCATGGGACCGAATGGTTAAGTGATGTGGAATTAGAATGCTGACAGAGGGTTTCAGGACTAGAGGTTACAGAGATGAGGGTTGTCATGATGGAATTTAACCAAAATGAATGTCAGAAATTGAGGGATTGGTGGATTAGAAGCCTACAATGATTGGTGATGGTGGATTAATTAATTAATTGGACGCGGGAATAGCATTTTGAATGAGGTGTAAATAGCTGTCTGAATATTAGAAAAATCAAGTTGGAGGGTAACAAACATTTAATAAGTTGAGGCAACGATGAACATATTATGACACTGGGCTAATTTGATCATAAAAATTAATTCAATGGATCGAAGCTTTTGAGGCACCAACACAATCAAGGGTTTCCCGAAGGCAATGGGCCCAAGTGTTGGTTTTCTTTCAGAATTTAATTAATGATGGGGAATTTAAATAGATTGGGCTCATTTCTGAGATGAAGGAATCACCCGCAATGTCAGTTGCTTGGAATGGTACTTTGGTATTGGATTGTACTGTCAGGGACTCTAATGGATTTCTTCTCTATTATCTTTAATCTAATGGAATGAAAAACATCCATTGTTGGATTATAATCAAGATCACAGAATTATAATCTGATTTTGCAAACCATAATCTTTTTTTTTTAAATCAGAAGATAATCCTAGATGAAGTTTCAATTCCCATCTTAGTTAAACTACACAAAACATCCACATTTCCCATAGCAGCAACAAGATGTTCCTCAAACGGTTCCAGACATATCACACTCACTGGTCAGTTCAATATTAGTTACCCAATGTGGAAAGTTTTCTGTAGTATTGATAGCACATTCTCTTTTCTTTACTTCCATTGTAAGGGAAGGGTAATGATATTCTTTACCATTATCTTGGATTTTCTTTAACGATTGCAGCATCCCTTACAATATCATCATTCCAGTTTTAAAAATAGGTATTTTGCCTCTCAATATTTACAGGATGTAAATTTACAATAAAAGACTGTTAGAATTATATACATAGCAGTAAGTACTGGCCAGATTGTGGAATTGATTGGACCGTAATTGTAAAGGATCTTGCTTAAAATTATAAAGATTTGTGGGAAAGTGGGCTCAACTGAATGATGAGCCTTATACTGAAAAAAAACAACTAGTTTTTTTGTTTAAATGGAAGAAAATGTGCACTGTTTATCAATTTAATTAAATTCATGCTGAATTATATCTAAACGTCTGTTCAGTTCATTGTTGCTAAAGATCTGTGGAATATAGCTTCTAGGATTACCATTTATTTATAGAAAATGGATTATAATATATTTTGACCATTATTGCTGTGGATAAATTAATCATGAAAATACACTTCCTTTTAGGCAAGACAAAGTTAGAGTGAAGGACCAGTATGACATGACTGTTGAAGAGATGAATGGTGAAGTTGGGTTCTCCACAAATTTGCCGCAGCCCAATGGCCTTAGCATGTGAGTATTTTTTACTTGTAGGAATTTTGCATCTTTAACAATTTAAATTTTGCTGATATTTGGTTGTCTCATGACATTTTTAAAATCTCCAATAACTTCAGTCCTGTAAAGAAGGGTGGACAGTTGTAAAACGAGCGAAGAGGAATTCAGGGAGGGAGAACAAGGACCTGGAATACTCAAACCTTTTATCCTAGCCAAATATTTCCCCCTCCAAATATAATGCAGTGCTGCAGAAATAGATGCTGGAATGCCTATCTGACCAAGTGCCAGCAATTTCTAGAGCTACAACTGCAAATGCTGGAATCTTGAGCAAAACACAATGTTCTGGAGAAACTCATTGGAGAAGGCAGCTTCTGGTGAGGGAATGGAAAGGCAATATTCCCGGCCTGTCTTTTCCTCCAGATACTATCCGAAGAAAGGTCTCCACCCATGACGTCACCTTCCATTCCCTCCACTAATGCTGCCTGAACCTCTGAGATACTCAAGCACTTTGTGTTTTGCAAACAATTTTTAGTTTTGTAAATTGTCCAATAGCTGGAATCTTCCCCAGTAAATGTACGTTAGTCACCAGGCAACATGGAATCTTATCTTTTCCAGGGCCTGGTCAAATAATAACTGTTACATAATTACAATGTTAAATGTAAGTAAATTGTCACAAAAAATAAACAAAAAAAGGCTGATACACTGAGCAGTCAGGCAGCATCTGTGAAAGGGAAAGTGACTTTTCTTCAGATGTAAATTGTGATAACAACATAGATTCACAGAGTGATACAATGTTGAAACAGGCCCTTCGGCCCAACTTGCCCACACCCGCCAACATGTCCCAGCTACACTAGTCCCACCTGCTGGCGTTTGGTCCATATCCCTCCAAACTTGTTCTATCTGTGTACCTGTCTAACTGTTTCTTAAACATTGGGATCGTCCCAGCCTCAACTACCTCCTATCTCATTTTTGAATGATTTTGTTTTGTTTTGCAGCTTAATGGTAAAACCAGTGGAGACATGGCTGCAAATGATGTTGGTTTGGGATCCAAAACAACGGGGTGGTAATGTAGATCCAAACACAAATCGACTAGCCTGCTTCTCGCTCCTGGAGCAGATTTTAAGTCAGAATGTTGGTGATACTATAAATATTGGTTAGTGTAGTGTCAAATGACATTCAATGAAATCGATGATAAAAAAGGTGTTTGAAAGACAATTTAGATTCAGATTCAGATTCAAATTCAATTTTAATTGTCATTGTCAGTGTACAGTACAGAGACAACGAAATGCATTTAGCATCTCCCTTGAAGAGCGACATAGCAAACGATTTGAATAAAAAATAAATAATAAGGGTCCGGGGGGGGGGGGGGGGATTGGCAGTCACCGAGGTACGTTGTTTAGTAGAGTGACAGCCGCCGGAAAGAAGCTGTTCCTCGACCTGCTGGTTCGGCAACGGAGAGACCTGTAGCGCCTCCCGGATGGTAGGAGGGTAAACAGTCCATGGTTGGGGTGAGAGCAGTCCTTGGCGATGCTGAGCGCCCTCCGCAGACAGCGCTTGCTTTGGACAGACTCAATGGAGGGGAGCGTGGAACCGGTGATGCGTTGGGCAATTTTCACCACCCTCTGCAGTGCCTTCCGGTCGGAGACAGAGCAGTTGCCATACCATACTGTGATGCAGTTGGTAAGGATGCTCTCGATGGTGCAGCGGTAGAAGTTCACCAGGATCTGAGGAGACAGATGGACCTTCTTCAGTCTCCTCAGGAAGAAGAGACGCTGATGAGCCTTCTTGATCAGAGCAGAGGTATTGTGGGTCCAAGAGAGGTCATCGGAGATGTTGACTCCCAGGAACCTGAAGCTAGAAACACGTTCCACCTCCGTCCCGTTAATGTGGATGGGGGTGTGCGTGCCGCCTCTGGACTTCCTGAAGTCTACAATGAGCTCCTTGGTCTTCTTGGAGTTAAGGGCCAGGTTGTTGTCAGCGCACCATGCTGCTAAGTGCTGGACCTCCTCCCTGTAGGCCAGCTCATCGTTGTTGCTGATGAGGCCAATCACCGTTGTATCATCTGCATACTTGATGATGGTGTTAGTACCATGTACAGGTGTGCAGTCATAGGTGAAGAGGGAGTAGAGGAGGGGGCTCAGCACACAGCCCTGAGGAACGCCGGTGTTCAGGGTGAGGGTTGAAGAGGTGTGCTTGTCTAACCTCACAGACGGGGGTCTGTTGGTTAGAAAGTCCAGTATCCAGTTGCAGAGGGAGGGGTCGATGCCCAGGTTACCGAGTTTGGTGATCAGTTTTGATGGAATAATGGTGTTGAATGCTGAGCTGTAATCGATGAACAGCATTCTTACATAAGTGTCTCTGTTGTCAAGGTGGGAGAGGGCGGAGTGAAGTGCCGTTGAGATGGCATCCTCCGTACTCCTGTTCTTGCGGTAGGCAAACTGATAGGGATCCAGTGTGGGGGGTAGGCAGCTTTTGAGGTGTGCCAGGACCAGCCTCTCGAAGACTTGGTGATGATGGGGGTAAGTGCAACTGGGCGGAAGTCGTTGAGGCTTGCCGCAGTGGAGTGTTTTGGCACTGGCACGATGGAGGTGGCTTTAAGGCAAGTGGGGACAACTGCTTGGGCAAGTGACAGGTTGAAGATGTCAGTCCAGACGTCTGTCAGCTGCGCAGCACAGGCACTGAGCACGCGCCCGGGGATGCCGTCAGGGCCAGCAGCCTTACGTGCATTAGTCCTACTCAGTGCCACGTACACGTCGTAGGGGGTGAGTGTGAGGGGTTGGTGATCGGCAGGTAGCACAGCCTTGATGGCTGTCTCTAGATTGTCCCTGTCGAAGCGGCCATAGAAGTGATTAAGCTCCTCAAGGAAGGAGGCGTCGCTGGATGTGGGGGTGATGTTGGAGGGTCTGTAGTCCGTGATGGCCTGGATGCCTTGCCACATGCGTCGGGGGTCGGAGTTGCTGTTGAAGTGCTCCTCAATCCTGAGCTTATGGCAGTGCTTGGCCTTCCTGATGCCCCTCTTCAGGTTAGCCCTGGATGAACTGTAGGCTCGAGCATCGCCTGACCTGAAAGCGGTGTCCCGTGCTTTCAGCAGTAGCCTGACCTCGCTGTTCATCCATGGCTTCTGATTCGGGTATAAATAAATGCAGAATTACAATCAAAGGGAATGTCAAGATAGAGTTTCTGCAGAAGTGCTATATTTTATTGTGAATGTCTTGCTACACATTTCTTTAAAGTATGAAGACTGCACCAAACATTTTACTTGATCAAATATATGATCATAGTACATGTAATTTAATGCATATGAATTTGAACACATTTAGAAAGATTTTGAGGTTAAATGCATTTGAATTGTCTGTCATTTTTCTTTATCAGTTTTCTTTTCACCTCTCAGTGTATTTCTTAATCAATTAAATGTTAACCAGAATTATTTCTGCTGGCCCAAGATATTTGTGTGGAATGAAGAATATTCAGGGAAACTGGCTAGGTTGTGTAGGGATCTGACAGCTGTTATCTAATCTCTTCCTATCAACAATGAGGAGTCCACCCTGATGGAACCTGATCCCAAAGGCTAGGTAAAACTTGATCGATCAATAATTATATTTTCAAGGAAATAGAATCATTCCTTTCACATTTTCAGAACATACTAAATCACTTTGCAACCATTAAAGTACTGTGAAGTCAAAATGCAAAGTAAACTGGAATGCTGTAAATCTGAAATAATGGAGAATGCTGGAGGGTACTTTGCTAGAGGGCGTACCTGACAGAGAGAAACAATGACATTTTGGCCGATAGCCTTTCATCAGAATTAGGAAATGTTAAGTACAGAATAAGTTATAGAGAGGTGTAAGAAGGAACTGCAGATGCTGGTTTAAACCGAGGATAGACACAAAATGCTGGAGTAACTCAGCGGGACAGGCATCATCTCTGGAGAGAAGGAATGGGTGACGTTTCGGTTTGAGACCCTTCTTCACACTATTGAGCAAATACTATATGGTTGCCGGTTGAAAGAGTGCAGGCCAAGTCAAAGGATATTTTTAATGCAGAGAGAGATAGATTCTTGATTAGTATGGGTGTCAGGCCGAATGGCCTAAGTCTACTATCACGTATAAATTTATGAACTTGCTCGCAGCTGAATTTGTTTTTGCATTGAACAACTTCCCTTAATTCCACTCACTTCTACTAAGTCAAAGTCACAGTTATGAGCACGTAGATCTGAACTACACATGCACAGAACCTTCTTTCTGTCTGAACTGAGCTAGTTCCTTTGTTCCTTTTTTCAGTACATTGCAATAATTGAGTGTCCTGTTCCCACACTGAACTCAGATGTATCATCACTTCTACTGCTGATTTCCGACAGGCTTTCATTTGAAATATTGGTGAAATAGTCTTGTGAGCAATATTCATTACAAACCCACAGACCACTAATCTACTCGGTACACATCTTTCCATTTTGCCTCTTGTAAGGATTCCTTCATGTATGGTCAGTTTCCCTGGTTCCATTGTATTCATATTGTGACATTTCCACACTAGTACTTCTGAGATGTTTTCCTTTTGCATTAAAAGGGGCTTTGGGCGTACCATAGTTGACCGGCTCTTGTTTGGTGGTTTCTGGACTGACCTGATGCAGTATCCAAGATATTGACCATCCCTTTGCCTCCACAGATAATGCCTGACCTAATGAATTCCTCCAGCAGTTTGTTTTTTCTCCAGATCCTAACATCAATAGTATTTTGTGTCTCCACACTGCATAGTTGCTTCATTTTCTTGTACTGTCGCTGAAATTCATTCCACCGATCAGACATAAATGAAGTAGGACAGGTCAGCCGCACTCTGACTGAATGGGAGAAGAGACCTCAGGAGGTAAATGGTCTCGTCCTGATTCTGTGAAAACTTCAATGGATCATTTTACTTTGAGCAAATCTTTACCATCATTCAGTCCTTCTAGGTTTGCAATGAAGTCGGAGCAAGCCATCCTTTTGCCAATATTCTGCAATCAGTAAAGAAAAAAGGTTAATGTACAAAGCGCCACACCGCATCTACTGAGCTTTATAGAAGACTATATCTTCTTTTGAAAATGGGGTCAAATGGAGACTTTGAAAATGGTGCCAAAACCTGGCGACTCTTGTACATGGTCTCTGTGGGCTATTTCTGTACATTTAATGAAAACATTTAAATTAAAACATACCTTAAAATGAAAACAATTGTTCATCTCCTAAACCTAATTTACTAGCCATGCTTTCTTGTACGTCAATCTACCAAACACGTTCTTGTGGAATAACCTTTAAGACTTGAAAGTTAAGCAGGATTTTCTGATTCACTGCTATTGGTGACGGTACTGGGTGTACACTTTAAGCTCTTCTCAAGGTCACTCCTATCTCCATTCTATGTAATCCTCATTTTATCATGTTTATGTCATGAACTCGCTTTCCTCATTTGAATCACCTTCTCCACCTTGGTGATTTTTTTTGTTAATAAGATTTTATGGACATGAATGCTGCTGGTAAGGCTAATGGTGCAGTCTTTCCTTATTGACTTTGAAAAGGCGCAGGTGAGCTGCAACCTTAAATTGGTGTAGTCCTGGTAAATGTAATCCTTTAGCAAGGTGTTTCAGATTTTGACACTATGGCATTGAAGGTGTAATTCCGGTCCTAATCTTACCCCGTTAGAATGGTTCAGTAAAACACTGAATACAAGCACTGGATCAACAAACTTTATTTTCCAAACACAGTCACACTATCTACACGATGCCTAATCCAACACCGCGGGTCCGATCCTTGTCTCTACTCATTTAAGCCCTTCAGCCTCGTGTGAATAGAACACCTCCAGAAGGTCAGCACGGTCCCAAGTGCTACCCCAGAAGATCGGCACACTCTCATGTGGTCTCCCCTCTTTTATATCCTCAAGGACCCTTGGCACAAAATACATGGGGGGGGAACCCCTACAAACCAATCATCAATAAAGATGATATAATACATTAATTGACAGTTCCCTAACCCAATCACAAAACATCACATAACATTGTTTCTACAGAATGCACTTAATGGGTGTATTTGCAGTTATAATTAAGCAAAGAAACATTTTACCAGATAAAGTAAACTTTTTGGGCAAATCCCCTTTCCTTGACCAATCACGGGTAATGGCGTGAAGACCATGCAACATAGTTATCAACATTATTATAACTCCACCATCTCTGGGCATGCATTTGCAGCAGGACCTAGCTCCCTCTGCAAAATCCTCATACATATTATCAATTAAAGGACATCAGGACGTCAACCTGTACTGACAATTTCTGATTCTCTGGACTTGATGCCATACAGGTGCCCCCTAAAATCATCCTTTAATTGTGTAACTTTAGAGGAAATGCATACTTTGGTTATTCTCTGTGCTAGAACATTGGTGACCAAGTATCATTCTTTTAAAATCACCAAACAATCAATATATATATCCAAGGTGTGGGCACAAGTACGGAGTGTGGTTTAGGATTTGCGTCATTTTTCCAACTCAATTGTTCCACAAGAGGCAAGTTAAATAAACTCAATGAAATCCTATTGACAAAATTTGCCGTGGACCAATTGCTCTCCCTTCCTCAGTCTATTTAATTTATCAAATATAGGACCAGGAAACAAGTTGGCATGGTGGGGCTGTGGTAGAGTTGCTGCCTTACAGTTCAAGGGACCCAAGTTCGATACTGATTACGGGTGCTGTTTGTACGGAGTTTGTACGTTCTCCCTGTGAATGCGTGGGGTTTCTCAGAGATCCTTGGTTTTCTTCCACACTCCAAAGATGTACAGGTTTGTAGGTTAATTGGCTTGGCATAAATATAAATTGTTCCTAGTGTGTGGAGGATAGTGTTAGTTTGCGGGGATCATTGGTCAGTGCGGACTCGGTGGGCCGAAGCGCAGGTTTCCTGAAGATTAAGAAGGAAAGACATCAATTTCTTTGTGAGGTACCATTTTTTGTTTTCTTAAATTTGTTTCAAAAATGTTCCATCAAAATCAATCACATCCATCAACTATACAAATGTGTTATTGTTCAACTGAATCCAGTCAGAGAATGTTCCTCGGGGCAAAAATATTTATTTTAATTATTGTAGAGACATTACTCTTATTTACAATTACATTTACTCCAATAGTAATCAGACTATTAGCAGCAATACCTTCCAAAATGTAGATGTTTCACATAATAAGCACTTAATCGCATTGGCAGAGAATTTGCTTCTTCAGACTAGATAAATCCTAATATAGGACTTAAGGAGAAAACACCAGAGCTCCATTTAAAATATCAATGGTCTTAAACAGTGCTGGGAAATGGCACAACCCGTACGAGTTGGTAGTTGCTCTTGTCGTTTAAGACAAGAATATTTTTGTTCAATCTGGAACAAAAACAATTGGTCAACAGTATTGATATTGGTATATCACAGATTATGAACAGAATTTAAACAAAAAAGGAAACAGAATAATAGATGCTTTGGAAACGTTTGAAATTAAGTTGCATTGCACCATATGTTCCCATCAGAAATGTGGAAGGTATTTATTTCGTTAATTCCATACCATCCTATCTCAGATCATTTTAATGAAATAACCAACAATAATTCATCTTTATATATTGGCTGACATCCTCTTTCTCTCCAGGTAAAATGCATGGGTGTGAGTTCACAACATGTGATAACAAATTGTTTTCTCCTCAGTGGTGTCATTATTTTCTCAGTCCAGCAGCTATGGTCCTGAGAGTGCAGAGAGGATGGTGGAAGCAAGGGGTTGTGAACTAGGAGTGAATATTATTACAGCTTAATTTCATGATACTAATAGGCACAGTCCACCAGCTCATCACTTGCTTCCATTGTGTACTGAGTTCATGATGAACAAGGCCTCCCAGGAAATCAATGAACTCAGTTATACAGCAAACAGCATTATCGTGGCTAGTATTACATTTCAACAACGGATGTTCATTTCTACGGAGTTCACGTCCAAATCTACCTAAGTTACCACAGACCTCAAAATAAACTTTGAATTTGGCACAAACATAAAAACCATCATCAGATTGTTTGCTCAAGTATAAGCATGCCCGGTGACAGGATGTCAACGTGCCCTGTGACAGGGAGGAACCCCAGATCATTCCCGGCAAACAATGAAGACGAGACACTGGACTGAACCCCTGGAAGTTGAATCACAGTGTTAACTCCCGTGGCTGAGCCTACCAGGGAGAAGGCAATTCTGAATTTAGTGTTATGTAATGAACCTTATTTGTTAAAGGACCTCGAGGTTAATGAGCCATGAGGAAGTAGTGACCATAACATGGTCAGGTTTAACCTACAATTGGAGAGGGAGAAGGGTAGATTGGAGGTGTCAGTATTACAGTTGAATAAAGGGGACTATGGGGCCATGAGGGAGGAGCTGGCCAAAGTTGACTGGAAAGATACACTAGCAGGGATGACAGTGAAACAAAAATGGCAGGTATTTCTAGGAATAATACAGAAGGTGCAGGATCAGTTCATTCCTAGGAGGAAGAAAGATTCCAAGGGGAATAAGGGACGACCGTGGCTGACAAGGGACGTCAGGGACAGTATAAAAATAAAAGAGAAGTACAATGTAGCAAAGATGAGCGGGAAGCAAGAGGATTGGGTAATGTTTAAAGAGCAACAAACGATAACTAAAAAGATAATACGGGGAGAAAAGATGAGATATGAAGGTAAGATAGCCAAGAATATAAAACGGGATAGTAAAAGGTTCTTTAGGTATGTGAAGGGAAAAAAATTAGTTAAGACCAAAGTTGGACCCTTGAAGACCGAAAAGGGTGAATTTATTATGGGGAACAAGGAAATAGCAGAGATGAACAGGTACTTTGGATCCGTCTTCACAAAGGAGGACACAAACAATCTTCCTTATTAATTAGGGCACATTGTATTGGGGGTGGAGTGCTGACATGGATAGAAAATTGGTTGGCAGACAGGAAACAGAGAGTGGGGATTAACGGGTCCCTTTCAGAATGGCAGGCAGTGACTAGTGGGGTACCACAAGGCTCGGTGCTGGGACCGCAGCTATTTACAATATACATCAATGGGACTTTCGGTGGCGCTATGCTACAGCAAAGCCACGTGCCAGCTAGCACTGACGAAAATCCGTATTTAAGGGAAAAGAACGGGACGGGCCCGCTGAAACTTACCGGGAGCTTTCAACGAAGGGTGAGTGACACCATCAGACCGTGACCCACGCCGTTTAAATGTCGCTAAGTCGTTCACCCCCGTTAAAACCCCCTGCAAAATGAGCCACCAAGGTAAAGCTGCCGGAAGAAGAACCAGGCCCGATTGAAGCCCCCCCCACGACTTCTGATATTGAACTACTTACTGTCATGTTTTAGAAGATATTTTGATGAGAATTGGCACCAGCAGAAATTTAACATACCAAGACGACAATATTCGTATTTTCATAGATTATCCTGTTGAGGTTGTCAACAGAAGAGCACTTTTTAACGAGACGAGCAATTCTGAGGAAGATCCCAACGCTCAGATTTGAACTGCTGTACCCTGTTAAGTTGCGAGTCACCTACAAGGCGACATAATCCTTCTTTACTGAACACAAAAAAGCACTCAAATTCTCTTGAGAGATTGAAAAGTCATTGGAGGGGTGAATATCATCCCACGGCTTTAATAGCTGGCAGAGAACTGATTGGACTTTAAGGTGTTATAACTTAAAGATATAAGTTTGGTGAACAAGTTAAATTATATTAATAACTACTAATTACTACTAATAAAAAAATATTATTAATTACTACCAATAAGAAATTCAAGCAATACTTGTCTTATGTAAACTTTACCTCTAATACTCAACTAACATTTCCTGGGGGGGGGGGGCGGGGATTGGCCTATTGTTGGATTAAATTCTTTTGGGCCTTTCCTGTTTACTTCCCTTTTTTATTTTTTTTATTTTAAAATTCTTTAAAACCAGAGCTATTAATTTTATCAAAAGCTACGGAAGTTTTTGGATTTTTTGCCACAATGGAGTGGCTTTCACTAACTGCACTGATTGAAGTTGTAGTTTTAGTTGTTTCTTTTTTTCTCCTGCACTCTTTTAATACTTTACTTACTTATTTCATTTTTATTAAATCTCATAACTCAATTTGGCTCATTCTCCAAATTCTAATTGGAATAAAATAACGGAACAAAATCCGTCTAATACTTCAACAATTCCCTTTTAAAATTGCCTATGAAAACTTTAAATACCTTGGAATCGATGTGACTTATCAAATTTTCCTTTTCCAAAATTACACAGAAACATTCAATTTTAGAAAACACTTCCCATCTCACTAGTTGGTAGAATTAATGCTATAAAGATGATCTTTCTCCCACAACTATTATACTTATTCCAATCAATTCCGATTTATCTTCCAAAAAATTGATTCAATTGTTACTAATTTTATTTGGGATTATAAAACGCATAGAATAAATAAAATACATCTATGTAAGTCTAAAGCTAATGGAGGATTATCTTTACCAAACTTTCTATTTTATTATTGGGCGGTTGATATTAAAAATATAACCTTCTGGCTGGATGACACTGATCAGCAGCCAGATTGGCTAAAGATGGAGAAGTAGGATTGTTTAGGATTGACGGTGCTGGCTCGAAGGGCCGAAAGGCCTCCTCCTGCACCTATCTTCTATGTTTCTATGTTTACCTTTTGAAACAGGCTCGATTCTTTTAGTTCCAATAAATTTGAATAAAAAAACAAATGGAAGAAATCCAATTATACATAGTGTTATCCGTATCTGTAAACAATTAAAATTTACTTTAAAATTGGGTAACTTATCTCTCTTTCTCCCTATTGCAAATAACCCTTCTTTCAAACCATCTGAATTTGATAGAGGATTTGCTCAATGGAAATTGAATGTAATTAAAATGGTGGGACCTTTTTCAAAAGGGGATTTTTCTCTCTTTTCAGGAATTACAGCAGAAGTACGAATTACACGTTACATTTTTTTTTAGATATTTACAACTTAGAGATTATGTAAAATTACATACGCAAGATTATAGATTTAGGGGCCCAGAAATCCTTGATGAATGTTTGAACCGACATCCCAATACAAATAAACTAATATCTTATGTTTATAATAACTTTTTGGATACTGACATTCCGTCATCAGAGTCATATAGACGAGCATGGGAGGATGAACTGGCTCAACCCATAATGAAAGACACATGGGATGAAAGTTTACAATATATACATCATTGCTCGTTAAACACTAGACATTCCTTAATACAATTTAAAATATTACATAGATTACACTATTCAAAGACAAAATTAAACAGGATCTTCCCAGGTATTTCCCCTCTCTGTGATAAATGCCAATTTCAAGAAGCCAATTTAACTCACACTTTTGTAACGTATAAAAATGCAAACATTTTTGGATGGACATTTAAAAAATTATCTCTAAAGTTATCGATAATCAACTGGACCCAGCTCCAAAATTAATAATATTCGGATTATCAGAACATAGCACAAACTTTACGATAAGCCAGAGACACTTTCTTGATTTCAGTTTAATAACTGCGGAAAAATACTTACATTTTGGAAAAAACCAGCAACCCCCACAATTAAAATGTGGATTACGGAAATGACCAAGACCTTGCATTTGGAAAAAATAAGATTTGTCTTAATTGACAAACCAGAACTATTTTTTTTAAATATGGTCTCCTTTGATTGAATTTTTAAAAAAGTAAACTGGTTTAACATAAAATTAAAGTCAAAACTTGAGCTTAGGGTTGGATATCCTGGCCATGTTGGCAATCAATCATCCACCTGCAGGAGTGAAGTAACAGCTGTTTCTAAAATTGTCACAAACTTATTTTTATGCATTTGAATAATTACATTTAAAATTGTCTGTTAATTTTTAATATTTTTAATAGTTGTGAATGTTTCTGAATAACAGGCATTTTCACAGAATTCATAGCTTGTGAATCTTTTGACAGCTGGCTAAGCTTGCATGTGACTTTGCTGACTCATTTATTTTCACAGTTGTTTCAGGGGTAGGTGTCTGAACCCATCCTTCATTGTGTTGTCCTTCACTATTTTGGACTTGGACAACAGGTCAACATTGGCCGAGCTATTATGGTGAATTCATATTTACCTCATGGGTCACAGATAGTTTGTATGGGCAACAAGTCTGACTTGTGACTCCCTCCACCACAGTCTGCTGGTTGGTATATTACAATCAACAATAGACAATAGGTGCAGGAGAAGGGCATTCGACCATTCAAGCTAGCACCACCATTTAATATGATTATCATATGACTGATCATCCACAATTAGTACCCCGTTACTGCCTTCTCGCCATATACCCTGACTCTGCTATCTTTAAGAGCTCTATCTAAGCATTCAGAGCATTGGCCTCCACTGCCTTCTGAGGCAGAGAATTCCACAGATTCACAACCCTCTATGTAAAAAAGTTTTTCTTCATCGTTCTAAATGGCTTACCCCAAGTGGCCCCTGGTTCTGGACTCCCCCAACATCGGGAACATGTTTCATGCCTCTAGTGTGTTCAAACCCTTAATAATCTTATATGTTTCAATAAGATACCCTCTCATCCATCTAAATTCCAGTGTACAAGCCCAGCCGCTTTGAAACTGCAGCCATTGATAAGACATTAATGCCGATCATTCCAATTCCTTTATGTGAAAATTACTTTATCCACTTTGGGTGAAGCTAAAGGAGCGCGTGTAACTGCAAGACATGCTACGAAATATTTGAATCATGTTACAAGGAACAAAGTCTATGTTGGAAACAATTTCTTCAGGTCAAAATTAGTATCTCTGTGTTCTCCAAAGATGCTGCCTGACCTGCTGAGCCCTACGGCAGGCCATCAAATAAATATCACGGGTGGCAGAGCGGAGTAGCCAGTGGCTCTGGCTGAAAGAGGAACGACCCCATTTGGTCTCCAAAATAACCGACTAGACAGACGCAGAGGGGGGTGGTTCTGGGATGCCAGGATGCACCGCTGAGCTTACTGGAGACGTTGTGGGTTCAATCAGCGAAACGTCGATGAAAGTAGGTGCCCACTTGATAACCCCAATGACGTGTCTGCCTAGCCTTTCTTAACATCGGGGGAGCATAGGTGAGTGCAGAAAGCTCCCATCACCATCGGGAGTAAATTGATATTTGGCACTTTGGACTTTTAACATCTAGTCGTGTGTATTTGTAAACAACTCCAACACATTGTGTCCTTAAAATGTTTATGTTAAAATTCACTTCATTCTAATTACGTTCAATTATTTCCAACATTTATTGCTTCACAAATAATTTCACTTAATTTAACTACAAACAAATGTTCATGCCATTTATTTATTTTTTGTCATCTTTCAATGTCATTTAAACATCTATCAGTTGGTTTCTGCAAATTAGAACTCACTTATTTCTCAGACATAATTGCAGTTCATAGAACTCACAGTCTGTCACCGGGAGAGCTCTCTAGGATTCAATCAATGGTGTGGCTAGGGTTGGCCGTGTGTAGAAAGGAACTGCAGATGCTGGTTTACACCAAAGATAGACATCAAATGCTGGAGTAACTCAACAGGCAGCATCTTTGGCGAAAGGGACTAAACTGGAGGTGAGAAAAGGCTGAAATAAATTAGGGCCAGCAATAGATGAGCTCATGGAGGGTGAGCCCCTTAATGGCCCATTGTTGGCTGAGGAAGTTGTGATAACATGAGGGATACAAGGATGCAACCAGTGGAACTTATAGAATGACTTGGATGAGGGAGGGGGTGGAGAGAAGGGAGGGGATGGAATGCAGGATTGCTTGATATTAGAAAAATCAACGTTCATACCGCTGGGTTGTAAGCTGCCCAAGCGGAATATGAGGTGCTATTCCTCCAAATTGTGTGTGGCCTCACTCTGACAGTGTATGAGGCCCAATACAGAAGAGTGAGCATGGGAATGTGCAGGGGAGTTAAAATGTTTGGAAAACGAGAGATTGCGTAGGCCATCTCAGGCCACCTGAGCCTAGGTGTTCAGTGAAATGATTGGGAAATCTATGCTTGGTCTCACCGATATATAGGAGCCCACACCGGGAACACTGGATACAGTAGATGAGGTATACGAAGTCTGAAGAAGGGTTCCAACCCAAAATATCTCCGACACCTTTTCTGCACAGATGCTGCAGATGAGTTACTCCAGCACTTTGTATCCGACTCCGGTCAACTTACAGCTTTGAATGCAGGGCTCAATGTCTGAACAAGCACAGTTCTCTGATGAATTATCCATGTTGGCAATCTGTGGCAGCTAATCACTGAATATGTTCACTGACTTTCCCTCTCTATGGAAAGTAGCAGATGTGGGAATCAGGCAGGAGAGGGGGCTCGTGAAACAGGATCAGTCTCAAGCTGACTCAGTGGGAGAGTGGATGGGTCCCTGTTTCCTTTATTGTTAGAAGTTGTTTGATGTCACAAAGGCCTATAATCATTTCTGTATAAACCAGATATCTCATGATTGCTTTTAAAATCAGTCAAAACACTGACGCTTGCTTACAATGAAGCACACATTATAAAGCAGAATTACTTGTACATAAGATCTTATTATGCCAGATGAACGATTTCAGATTGGCTGAAGTCCAGTCTCACATTTTGCGGCTGGCCGACAGGACACAGATCTTTTACAATGCTGGAAGGCAGCAACTCTACCACTGCACCACCGTGACCGCCCTTGTTTCTGTACAGGCCCTTTGTATGTAGTGGCATGTATAAAACTATCTCAGACAATAAGGTCGGGTGGTCATCATGATTTACACTGAACACCTCTAAAAGTAGTTTTAGTTAGTAATAAAACCAAACTGAAATGCACTAGAATAATTTCAAGACCCAGGTACCTGACCAATGCTGCCATTGCACTTGACAGCTCTTAGCTGGCAATACATTTAAGCCGAAGTGCCCAGGAACAAAATAATCCACATGCCACATAAATACAGGTGAAAAACACTGCTACCTGTGTGAAAAATACTTCATTCAATTCTAGATCAACACATCTGGTATACTGCATTGATGTGCCAGTCAGAATGCAATTCATGGGCATGTTACAGGTCTTTTAGTCAGGCAACTGTGGAGGATTGAAGCCACTGTGGCCCGTGCCAAGTCCTGTTTATAATCTCCCAAGAATGATTATTATAGCCAGAAATAGCCTATGCCATGAGTGTACGTACTTGGTAAATTGCCCGTCACAAATCCTTTACAATAGTTAATAAAGATCCTGCTGGTCATGAACGATCAGCTGTTAATCCATACAATCAGATCAGCCACATCTTAGTAAATGGCCACATGCACTCAAAACATCCCAGCCCCAATTCATTGTAAGGCCAGTCAAAACCTGTCAAAAGAAACCCGAACCAGCACGCCAAGCAGAAGTCGGGCCGGCCGTTTGACTCGGATGAGTCGGGCCAGGAGGACTCGCTGCCCGAGAGCAGTGAAGGTGACTGCCTTTCCCGCATGGAGCGGTTGATGGAGCAAATGCTCCAACGTAACTTGCTCCGGGAGATGGAGCAAGCTCATTATGGGAGTCTTCGCACTCCCATAACAGCACCTTATCCAGGGCTGTCCAATGCATCTCCCTCGACAGAGGGGAGCATTGCGGGCCTGGGCTGGGCTGGACCTGAAGAAGGGGACATGGCTGAAGAAACCGGCAGTGTGCTGGGGGTGCAGGATCCTAAAGAGCTTCTGGGAGTGGTCACCAAATTTGCAGTACCACCGCAATCGGGACAAGCATTGCAGACCAAACTGGCGATCAGCATCGACTACCTGTCCTTCCATCCTCTACAGGAACAGGTAGTTAACAAAACTACGGAGAAGTATATGCCTCCTGAGAACTGCATTTCATTAAATGTCCCTGCAGTGAACAGTGCAATCTGGGGTACATTGGGACTGGCATAAGAGCCCAGGAGGTCAAACTACAGAAAATTCTAAAGTTTCTGACAGCGGGCATAACATCGTTCGCTCGTTCTGTCGATGGTACTGAGATGACGGACACTCAGCAGGACACACTGGCATTGTTCTGCAATACCCAGTATGAAATCAATTGCTTAAGAAAGAGCGCAATAAAGCCTGCACTAAACCCCAAATTTGCACGGTTGTGTAAAACAGCTACAACACAACACAAATACTGCTGTTTGGAGGAAACTTGTCTAAACAAGTAAAAGAGCTCGATGAAGAGTCTAAAGCCGTCGGGCTCATGAGGGCGTCATCAGGAATGAGCAAGACCACACACCCCAGACGGCAGCACCACTACGCATCCACCAGCAGGCATCGACACCAGGATGCTGGTGAAAGCATGAGGGCCACGCAGCAACCACAAAGGTATTTTTTAGGCCATGGCCCAGAGCGACTCTCATGGAAAATGCGCCAACCCCGCACTCCAGAGCCTCGTCCACAGAAGAGGCAAAAGCCGAAGAAGTGAACGTACCACCGGTAACCATGGAGGTAGGTGGGTCTGGTTCCTTCCAGAACATAAAAGGTGTAGGACCTGTACTAACAGGGGGAAGGATACACTTGTTTTGGGAAGCATGGAGGTCTATTACCACTGATAAATATATACTACAGAGTATTCAGGGACACAAAATTGAGTTCATCCAAAAAGGTATGCCACCAGTTCAACATGTGCCTAACCGGAAGTTTGCACTCTCACAACAGGAGAAGTTGGAAGGACGTGCAGAACTGGTGAGGTTATATGCCAAATGTGTAATAGAGAGGTCAGCACATGACTCTCTAGAATTTGTATCCAATATATTTACGAAAACCAAAAAAGATGGTGGATGTCGCATCATTATTGACTGAACAAAACTGAATACTTTTGTAAAGTATACTCATTTCAAAATGGAAACATTTGTTACTGCCAAACAATTAGTTTCTGAGGGATATTTCATGGCATGCATCGATATTAAAGATGCATACTATTCAGTACCCATACATAGGGATCATCGTCGATACCTAAAATTTAACTGGATGGAGCAACAATGGCAGTATAAAGCATTGCCTGATGGATTAACATCAGCCCCAAGACTATTTACCAAGATATTAAAACTGGCCTTGGCAATACATAGGAAACAAAAACATATTGTCATGGCATATCTTAATGACATATTAATTGTGGGGAAAACCCTGGAACAATCTAAATCAGCAGTTTTAGTTACCAAACATTTGTTTGAAACACTAGGGTTCATCATCCATCCAGATAAATCTAAGTTGACACCATCCACAACTATGGACTATTTGGGATCCACAATTAATACTATCCACATGTCTGTAACATTGCCAAAGAATAAAGCAGCAGACTTGGTGGAAGCCTGCAACAAATTGGTTGTTACAAATCAACCATCCATTCGACAGGTGGCAAGAGTAATTGGGAAGCTAGTAGCAGCATTTCCAGCTACTCAGTTTGGACCTTTGCATTATCAAAATTTACAAAGGGCAAAGGTGCAAGCACTAAAACAACATGTAGGTCATTTTGATTGACCTATGAAGTTGCCAGCCAAAGCAATTTTGGAGTTACAATGGTGGAAGGAAAATATTTGGCATAGTTCCAGCCCCATCATTAGTAGTAACCCATCATTCACATTACAAACGGATGCCAGAGCTCATGGCTGGGGAGCTACTAACACTATATTCAGTACTGGTGGTAGTTGGAACATACAGGAATCATCGTTACTACAAACACTGGGTATAAACTATTTAGAGATGTTGGGTGCGTTTTATGGGCTAAAAGCCTACTGTTCAACAATGCTCCATCTGAATGTCCGCCTACAAATTGACAATACCACGGTGGCTTATATTAATCATATGGGTGGAATAAAATCGATATAATGTGACAATGTGGCCAATACAATCTGGCAATGATGTGTCAATAGACATATTTGGCTATCAGCAACTTACCTACCAGGTAAGCTCAATACAGTGGCAGACACCAGGTTACAAAAATTTAATGACAGCACTGAAAGGATGTTGGACCACAAAGTATTTGCTGATATTACTATGCGATGTGGTACACCAGATATCGATCTCTTTGCATCTAGACTCAATCACCAGTTACCAACATATGTCGCTTGGGAACCAGACCCTGGGGCAGCAGCGATGGATGCTTTCTCGCTGAATTGGGGAAAATTGTTTTTCTATGCTTTTCCCCCCTTCTGCCTCATCAGTCGGGTCCTACGCAAAATACAAATGGACTCAGCATCAGGTATTTTGGTAGTACCCGATTGGCCTACACAGCCATGGTTCCCTGTGGTCCTCGACATGGTCTCTGAACCATATATGTCCATCACTAAA
The DNA here is from genome assembly GCF_028641065.1 of Leucoraja erinaceus. Classification (NCBI taxonomy): domain Eukaryota; kingdom Metazoa; phylum Chordata; class Chondrichthyes; order Rajiformes; family Rajidae; genus Leucoraja; species Leucoraja erinaceus. The sequence continues at coordinate 11,844,566 of NC_073387.1, read as the reverse complement.
AAACTAGTTCTCTTGGTCCATCCTGTAACGGGCGAGAGTCATCCGTGCCATGACAGGATCAATCTGTTAGTTTGCAGAATCTAAAAAGACCATTGCTGGATCTGGGACTGATGGACAGGACCATGAACATGATCACGGCGGCCTATCGAGAGTCAACAAAGAAGCAGTACCTCTCCAGTATAAGAAAATGGGAATTGTACTGTGCAAGGACTGGTGTAGCGTATAATACAGCTACAGTCACTAATGTCCTGGAATTCCTGTCCAGCCTTCATTTTGATGAAGGACTGAGCTACAGCGCTATCAATTGCGCTAGGAGTACCCTGTCAGCATACTTGGGGCAGGCACCAGGACAGCATTCCATTAGATCCCACCCTCTAGTTGCCAAACTCATGAGGGATATTTACAACACAAACCCTCCTAGAGCGAGGTACTCCCAGATCTGGGATGTCAGTGTTGTACTAACATTGCTAAGGGGTTGGTAACCAGCAATGTCCCTGTCCCTGGAAAAGCTCACATTAAAAACTGTAATGCTGATGGCACTGGTCTCAGCTCAAAGGGTCCAGTCCCTACATAAACTGAGACTGGACAATATGATGGTACCAACAGACAAGATAAACTTTCGGATCTTGGAGTTGGTTAAACAAAATAGACCAGGAGCATCAGGACTGAATTTGGAATTCCGGGCATACCCATCTGATACCCGACCTTCCAACTCTTTTATAATAAACCGATCGCCAAACCTGCGGTGTTTGCAGAAACAATTTTGAATTCTGTAATATAATTTAGCCCAAGGGAGCATTATTTTTTGTTAAAATAAATAGTTACTGTTTGAATTTTGATTCATGTCTGAATACGATAACATACTTCCTCCCTTGGATGACTATGACAGTGAGTGAAGCGTGGACTCGTTCCACGGCATGAAATCACAGATCTTTAAAATCTTCACATAGTCACTCACGTGTCTCCGAAGTAAAATAGTAAGATTAAACGCGAGTTTACCAGTTTGAAGTTTAATCTTTATTTTATGAGGAGTTACGTCGAGGGATTACGTGCCCTCCACGCCCACCCTCCATTACAAAGGCCAACTGGTATTCTAGTTCTTCTTATCTTACTATGTTTATTTCACTTACTGTTGCCTGTGATTTCACACCGCTGCTTTGAACAATGTCGCGCATGCGTGCTGGCGGGGTCTTCACGTAATCCCTCAACGTAACTCCTCATAAAATAAAGATCAAACTTCAAACTGGTAAGTTCTCGTTTAATCTTACTATTTTTCCACAGATACTGCCCAATCAATTGAGTTTCCACTGTGTCTTATTTTTATTTCTGCAGAAATTTCAGTTTACAGGTGCACACCGTTTCAGAAATGATAAAACAGAACTCACCAGTCACAATGAAAAGGCATCACTGTTCCTCTCCAAGATGCCCCCTGGTCTGACTATTTGCTTCATATTTTTAAATTCCGAATTCCAGCACCGAATCTACTGCATTGTAATCAGTTGTTGCTGTAAACCTGAAACAAATTCAGAAAATGCATGCATGTAACAGCATTAAATCAACGAGGAGTCAAAGGACGAAGGCCAACATTTTAAGAGTGTGTACACTAATAGTTAACCTTGACAACAAAGAGGGTACAATCACTTTCAGATACACAATTAAACAAGTTACCTTGTCTGAAGGGTGCCAACCCAAAACATCATCTATCCAGGTTCTCCCGAGATGCTGCCCGACCCAGAGCTACTCCAGCACTGTCTTTCGTAAACCAGCATAGGTGGTTCCTTGTTTCTACATGGTTCCGTGGCTTTTACTTTGCGTTGAAAGAACCGCTCATTTCAATCAGGTTGCCTCATCCTACAGATCAGCAAAAATAAATTGTTTGCAAGATCCAATTTAAAAGCTTCCAGCAGAAAAACTAGCATTTGGTTACAGAATAAAAGATATGTACTGAGACAAACTGCCCAAATGGCTGATGAAGTTGCAATGACAACCTCAAAATACTGACTGCTGCACCAACATTATGAAGGATGCCAGTGATCATTTTGGATAAAGCAAAAGGCTTGGATTTACCAGACAACCAACAATGCTCAATTTCAGAACCAGAGCCCCCAACCAGGGAACAAGGATATTTTGGAAACAATGCAGGACTGAAGGGCTATTTTCAGACAAGTGAAAACAAGAAAGCACTGCCTCAAATATTTCTGACATCCTAATCAGAAAACTGGTGCAAGACAAGTCAACTAGTTGCTTCACACTTTTTTAACTTAAAAATCGGAACAAATACGATAACATCGGACTAGTTGTCAGATATGCTATTTTTCCATCTCTGGCCTTCGTTCTACCAATTACTGATCAAAAAGCCCCTTGCCTGTATTACCCATTACCTGACACACTTTATCCTGCTCCTCCTCACTTCCAGCTTTCTTACTGACCCCTTCAGTCGCTCTGAAGGAGGGTCCTACAGTGGCAGATTATTATATCGTTCAAGGAATTTTTTCCTCTAGCCACTATGATTGAAGACAGGGGTAAGGAGATAGTTTCTTTATGCATCCATGAGCTCTTCTCGAGACATTCAATGCCGTCGAAAGATAACTCTTCAAAACACAGTCTCTTGACTAATAGTTTCCTTAATGTCGTAGTAAAAACAATGAGATATTCATCCAAACTTTTTTTGTTTAAGTACATTTTGACTACATTTGTAGTCAAACTCGTGCATGGTCAAACTCCGGCATGGTCAAAAGCTGTGCCTTCTCCCCCATGCGTCTTCAAAACTAAAACTAAAAACTACTAGTGCGTCTGTGTGAAAATCCCAGCCACAAACACGCCTCCGACTATGTAATAACTCCCACCCACGTAATTACAGGCAGATAAAATTTAAATGTAACTGGTTATAGTTTATAACATACTGAGTTAAGCTAAATGGCTACTACAGGTCCCAACCCGAAACGTCATCTATCCATGTTCTCCAGGGATGCCGCCTTGACGCTTAGTTACTCCAGTGCTTAGTGTCCTTCCAGAACTCTGTTCTTTTGCTTCATTTCCCCCAAGTTTTGTTCTGCTTCCCACTACCATCTGCCACCAGCAGATGGATCAGTTGAAACTCAGCAGCTCATCAATGTCACAGATTTCAATCGAATCAGCCAGTTTCTGCTTAACTGGTGAAAGAGGATCAAGGGGCGGAGTGGCTTCTGCCTGCTCCTTATCAATATGTTCATATCTTCATATGCAACTAGTCACAGTTACACAGTGAATTTGTTTGAAGGCCCGGACACTCAATGTATAACAATTATGTCAACCAGAAACTCTGGGAGTTATTCTGAAACAAGGGTGAGACTGGTGCTGTGGGAATAAGGCATTCATATTCAAGAATCTTGTACATCTTGTAGAACATAGGACAGAGAAGAGTGGGAACGGGAATTAATGATAAAAATTACGAAGGTTAAATGGGAAAAATACCTGATATATATTCACAAATGTTCAATTAATGTAAGACATAATCTAATACAATTTAAAATTGTACATAGATTATATTATTCAAAAACAAGATTGAACAAATTTTATCCAAATATATCCGCCACTTGTGATAAATGTCTAGCCCAAAAGGCAACTATAACACACTCCTTAGTTTCCTGCATAAAACTTTATAGATTTTGGAATGATATTTTTGAAATACTTACAAAATTATTCAAGACAAGAATGGAACCTAATACTGAAATGATTATATTTGGTGTAATGGAAGATGGGAATAAATTGAACACATCTCAAAATCTATTCCTTAATTATGGTTTAATAATAGCAAAAAAATTAATACTTAAATTTTGGAAGGGTACATCAATACCAACGCTTAAAATGTGGATTGCAAGTATGTTGGACACCGCTCATCTTGAGGAAATGCGATTCCTCCTAATGGATAAATCAGACCAATTCATAACGAGTTGGTCTCCATTCGTCGTTTTTTTGGAATCATATGGTGCAACACAATTGTAAAAAATAACTGTTTCAGGACTGGACGAGGGTTGGTCAAGACTATAAATAATGATCTCCTTTTCTTTTCACTATTTTCTCTCTCAACTTTCTTCATTTACTCGTTTTCTTTCTTCACACACTATATATTTCACATTTTTCTATCCTTTACTATCTAACCTCTTTTTCTTATTCTCATCTTTTTTCAATGTAACAAAAAAAAAAAAAAAAGTTGTACATAAAATGTATTATGAAAATATATATTAGGCACTTTGGTGCCATATGACTGTGCTTACTTCTAATAAAATAAAATATTAAAAAAAAAAAAAAAGAACATAGGACAGGACAGGAGCCGGTCCGCTGGACCACAGTGTCTGTGCCAAATATGATGCCTAATTAAACTAACTTCCTCTGCCTGCATGTAATCCATGTTTCTCTATTCCTTGCATATTCCCATGCTTATCTAAAAGCTTCTTAAATACCCCTTTCATATCTATAATAGCAATTTCTAAACTTTTCAATGTCCAACTTTAAATAAGTGTTACTACTCGGGGATGTGGTGGAGATATAGTCCGCACTTGTCGATAGCAGGTCTTCCAGTCTTTGTTTCTAGATTAATTAGTCTTTTGTTGAAGTAACACAAACCAAAGAAATCATTCATAACTTTCCGCGCTTACTTGCTGTTCCATCCGTGCTGCATAGAATCGTGTGAGAGTGTCTTTTTGTAAGAGGGTGGCGTCTCGTGGTACAAAAATGTTATCTCACCATCCTGAGTTACTCCGGCATTTTGTGTCTGTCTTCGGTGTAAACCAGCATCTACAGTTCCTTCCTACTCAATTCTGACCTCAGGTGCTGTCTGTGCGTTGTTTACACGTTCTCCCTTTGACTGTCTGGGTTTCTACTGAGTGCTTAGCTTCCTCCGACATCTCAAAGCTGTGTGTGCTGGGAGGTATATACTTCAAGAGTGTAGATAAGTGGTAGCATCTGGGGAAGTTGAGGAAAATATAACAACAATAAAAATGAAGATTAGTATGAATGACTCATAGAATCAAAGAGTCTGTTTCCGTGCTGTGTGACTCTGTGAAACTCTGACTCTATTCACTATAAGTGGACTTGGAGTGGATTTGTTAATAGCAAAGGCTATCAGTGATATAAAGCAATCCAGCTAGGAATGTATAATTTATATAGTTTCATCTGTACAGTAATATTGTATCTTTTAAACAACAGCAAATCAAATTTTGATATAGCTTTTAACAGAATTTTAATGGTGAAACAGTGCCGGAAGTGGCGGCGCTGTTAACAGCTGCGGCTCGCCTGCAGTCCGTCTGTCTTTACTTTTTTCTATTGTTTTTTTTGTCTTGTTTTGGTTAAGTTTTAGTTTGTTGGGTTGTCTTGGGTTGAGAAACATGTTCTCTGTCTCTTCCTTCCGGGGAATGCGACTTTTTTGTGTCGTATCCCCCTTCTCTGCCTCCGTCTGCGCTGAGGCCTAATGGCGGAGCTGGCGGCCTCCAACCTGCGACCGACCCCGAGGCTCCGGAGGCAGAGCCAGCCAGGACTTACCAACGAGAGGCTGGCCTTCTTCGGGGCTAAGGCAGCGGTGGCCCAACTTGCTGGTGCGGCGTTCTGGCTTTCGGCGGTGGCTTGGAGCTGATGCAGCGGGGCTCGGAGCTGAGACTGCGGGACCCGGAGCCGGGGCAGCGGCCTGGAGCTGGGGCGGCTGCCCGGAGCTGGGGTGGCGTCCCGGAGCGGAGACTGCGGGACCTGGAGCGGGGGCCGCGGCGTGGAGCTGGGGTGGCGGCCTGGAGCGGGGGCGGTTGCCTGGAGCTGGGGCGGCAGTCCGGAGCTGGGGCGGCGGCCCAGAGCTGGTGCTGTGGCGGGCTGTCTCGGAGCGGAGATGGCGTTCAGGCTTTCAGCGGCGGCGACATCACCACGGAGGTCCGCTGGACTGGAGAGCGGCATCTTTGGCCTGGATCGATCGCCTCAGCGCAGAGGGAGAACAAGGAGGGAAGAGACGGAGACTAAGACTTTGCCTCCATCACAGTGAGAATGTCGTTGGTGAATTCACTGTGGTGGATGTTTAATTTGTGTTTATTGTATGTTTTGTTATTATTGATTTTGTGTATGACTGCAGGCAACATAATTTCGTTCAGACCGAAAGGTCTGAAGATTCAGATTCAATTTTAATTGTCATTGTCAGTGTACAGTACAGAGACAACAAAATGCATTTAGAAGAGACCTGTAGCGCCTCCCGGATGGTAGGAGGGTAAACAGTCCATGGTTTGGGCGAGAGCAGTCCTTGGCGATGCTGAGCGCCCTCCGCAGACAGCACTTGCTTTGGACAGACTCAATGGAGGGGAGCGTGGAACCGGTGATGCGTTGGGCAATTTTCACCACCCTCTGCAATGCCTTCCGGTCGGAGACAGAGCAGTTGCCATACCACACTGTGATGCAGTTGGTAAGGATGCTCTCGATGGTGCAGCGGTAGAAGTTCACCAGGATCTGAGGAGACAGATGGACCTTCTTCAGTCTCCTCAGGAAGAAGAGACGCTGATGAGCCTTCTTGATCAGAGTAGAGGTATTGTGGGTCCAAGAGAGGTCATCGGAGATGTTGACTCCCAGGAACCTGAAGCTAGAAACACGTTCCACCTCCGTCCCGTTAATGTGGATGGGGGTGTGCGTGCCGCCTCTGGACTTCCTGAAGTCTACAATGAGCTCCTTGGTCTTCTTGGAGTTAAGGGCCAGGTTGTTGTCAGCGCACCATGCTGCTAAGTGCTGGACCTCCTCCCTGTAGGCCAGCTCATCGTTGTTGCTGATGAGGCCAATCACCGTTGTATCATCTGCATACTTGATGATGGTGTTAGTACCATGTACAGGTGTGCAGTCATAGGTGAAGAGGGAGTAGAGGAGGGGGCTCAGCACACAGCCCTGTGGAACGCCGGTGTTCCGGGTGAGGGTTGAAGAGGTGTGCTTGTCTAACCTCACAGACTGGGGTCTGTTGGTTAGAAAGTCCAGTATCCAGTTGCAGAGGGAGGGGTCAATGCCCAGGTTACCGAGTTTGGTGATCAGTTTTGATGGTATAATGGTGTTGAATGCTGAGCTGTAATCGATGAACAGCATTCTTACGTAAGTGTCTCTGTTGTCGAGGTGGGAGAGGGCGGAGTGAAGTGCCGTTGAGATGGCATCCTCCGTACTCCTGTTCTTGCGGTAGGCAAACTGATAGGGATCCAGTGTAGGGGGTAGGCAGCTTTTGAGGTGTGCCAGGACCAGCCTCTCGAAGCAGGTGTGCCAGGGCCAGCCTCTCGAAGCAGGTCAATAAAGGATCTATCTATCAATCAATCTATCTATCTATCTATCTATCTATCTATCTATCTATCTATCTATCTATCTATCTATCTATCTATCTATCTATCTATCTATCTATCTATCTATCAGAGTAATGGTTCATAAGTTTTTTAATTCATTAGTTATAGGAGTAGAATTAGGCCATTTGGCCCATCAATTCCACTCCACCATTCAATCATGGCTGATCTATCTTTCCTTCTCAGCCCATTCTCCTGCCTTCTCCCCATATCTCCTGACACCCGTTCTAATCAAGCATATATTAATCTCTGCCTTTATAATATCCATTAACTTCACCTCCACTGCCTTCCACAGATTCACCACCGTCTGACCAAAAAAATTCCCCTCATCTCCATTCTAAACGTACGTCCTTTTATTCTGAGGCTATGGCCTCTGGTCCTAGATCCTACTTGTGGAAATATCCTCTCCACATCCACTCTATCCAGACCTTTCACAATTTGGCACTTATCTTTTTAAACTCCTGCGAGTGCAGATCCCAGTTCAATGTTAATGCTACCGACACCTCCGTTCACAACCCACCCCACCCTGGCAGCCTCAGAGATCTATCGAACGGTGCTCCAACTGTAACGGCTCCCATGTAGCGAATTCTGTGCAGTTTACGGTAAAATTTGCCACTACTGTAAGAAGTTTAACCACTTCATGAAATGCTGTTGTTCTCGCATGGCTCATTCATTCATTCCCAAGACAAAATGTCGACCTGTTAAAACATGAACCTGTAGTGCGTGGGTCTCAAAATGAGGCAAGTAGTCCGCAGTTTGAGAAGCACTTTACTTTATTTCCTCCCGGTTCAGGGGAAGACTAAACCAGGGAAAGATGGCACCCTGTCCACCAAATCCTGCCACTTTCTACTACCCTCCGGCTAAGGACAACAAGCTTGGGAAGCTGCCCATCAAGTACTGCACCACCAAATTACCTGTGCCGAGGGGTTCGGCAGTATAATGGGACGACCCTTAGGAGCCGCCACAAACCTACTGATAACAAATTCCAAGAGCTGGTAGGCAGTGCATCTGTGTTCTCTGTTCTGGATGCCAAAAGTTTGTTTTGCCAGATCCCGCTGGACCATGACTCGTCCAATGTCATCATGTTCGGCACCCCCTTTGGCCGCCACAAATTCTTGAAATTGCCCTTTGTGCGCCATCATTGTCAATGACATTCTCGATGCCAGACACGACATGGGTGAACATGATGCCAATCTAAGAAAAGTCCTGTGGCGCGCTATCTAGAGCCCCATGCAAAACCTGCAAACAACAGCTCTCAGAACAGGACCAGTTCACGGTAATGATGGTGTTGTATGTGCCTATTGAATGCCTAAGCAGCTTGGCCGATGAAACTCTACAATTACTGTCCTCAGTCATCCGGCGTGGCTGGCCAGATAAACAACACAGTACCCCACTTGCGATTCGCCCATATTACCTAGTTTGTGACGAACTGGTACTACAGGACGGGATTATAATCAAGGGTCACAAAGCAATCGTCCCGGCTGTTCTGTCGTACTTCTGCGCTATCTGCACAGCCCTACACCACGCGCAGAGTCATCTTTTACTGGCCTGGTATGACCAAGTATATACTTGAAAAAGTCGCATCTGCGCTATCTGCACAGCCTAGTGTCACACCAACAGAAACAACCCTTGCTCTCACACCCTGTTCCTCCTCTGCCGTGGTCCACGTTCACTACCGACATATTTGAGTGACATTTAAAACACTATCTGGTTCTCGTTGACTCATATTCGGGCTGGTTTGTAATTGACCTACTCCAAACCGTCACATCTGACGCAGTCATCGAAAAGTTGTCACGCCACTTCTCCATGCACGGTGCCCCTGCACGTCTCCTGTCTGATAACGGCAGCCAGTGTTTCAAAAACTTTGCTCAACGATGGGATTTTCGCCATGTCACCAGCAGCCCTGAATTTCCACAGTCCAACAGAACAAGCTGTCCGTAGTGCCAAACAATTAATGGTGCGCTCACACCTTGATAAATCCGACGTTTACTTGGGCCTATTCAACTTAAGGAACATTGCCAGCGACCCAATACTCAGGTCTCCAGCCCAACGCCTGATGTCTCGTCTAACCCGTGCTGCACCACCCGTGCCCCAGCAGCTGCTCCAGCCACAGGCCCGTTCACCTCCCGTTGTCCAAAAACAACTCCAGCTGAAACGCAATGCACAGAAATGATCTTTCGACAAGTCCAGCAAATCACACAAACCTCTCTCTAGTGGTCAAGTTGTTTGCCTTCAGACCAACAAGAGCTATGGCTTTTTGGATCCCATTCACAGCCCTGCCAAAGAACCGCGCTCGTGCCTGGTAAGCGCCGACAGAGGCCTTTACAGATGCAACCGTCAACATATCCTTCCTGTGAAGGAACCATGTCCTGCAGTTCCGTATCCAGAGGCTCACGCATCTGATGTACCCCCTACTGTCGGACTGACTCCTCCCTCATGCCCAGCTGCTGCAGAGCAACCATTGACCGAGCCCCCTACGGCCTCACCACAACGTTCGGCGCCTCGCTAACCGGTTTTGCCGCCTCCACTCTGAGGTACTCCGGCACCCCCGGGTACTTCCCTGCTCACTTCCCCAGTGAAGGGAGGGGATGCGGATCTATACCACACGAGCGCGGAATGTGTCTGTAGGCCACCCCTTAGATATGGAGATTTTGTGTAAACATCTATACTTCCCCGTATGCGTTATTAGCGTTTCGGGTACTATATTATTTAGCCATCACATATTAATGTGTTTCTGTTTATTGCCTTGCATTTAGTTGTGCTTCATTTCATTTCTACAAGGTAAGATGTAGATTGGTTACTCCACACTAACTAATTGCAGTGCCTTATTATTAGAAGCTCCGCCTACCATGCAGTTTATTTTATCAGAACAGCTCATGCTGGTAGTCGAATAGTTGCTACGCTTGCTATAACATGCTGAAGTATACTGTAAGTGATCTTTAATAAAACTATGTTGTACCATCATGAAGGCTATGGACAGAATGGATGTGGAGAGGATGAAGGAATCTGACACTGGGGGTCACTGTTTGAAAATAAGTCACCTTTATAAAATACAGTGAGGCTTTCTTTTTGTCGTAGGCTCATTAGTGTTTGGATTCTCTTGCTCAGAGGAAGTTACAAGCAGAGTGTTTGAACATTTATTAATGCAGAGACAGATAGATTTTTGATAAGCGAGGGCGTGAGAGGTGACAGCGTGCCAACTGCAGTTACAATTAGATCGGTCGCAATCTTATTAATTGGCTTGAAGGGCCGAGTGCCCTGGCATGTGTTTGTATGTCTAGAGGTGTTAAATTGGAGAACTGATGTCTGACAAATAATGATCGCAGATGCTGTGTCCATCCTGCATCATTTTAGACATTAGTCCAGGGGCAAGCAGCATGTATAATTTGTCGACAAGGTTAGAACACATATGCTTGCAGTGGAGCACACTGGTCACTGGGGGCAGCAGCCATTGCAGATGGAAGGGGCATCATACGCATCATTAGTCTGCATAATAAGGTCATATCCCACGCTGCTGTGGAAATGAGGACCTCACACCCATGCAATGCTTCAGCAAAGGCTGATGGGGTTAATAGGCAAAATGCTTGATGCTTCCTAAAGGTTTACAGCCAAGGAGAAAGTGCAGGAATGGTAGGAAGGAGAATGTGAATAGACAATTTTGGTCTAAACTGGAGGATCAGATGGACCTTTGGCAACTGAAGCAGGGCTTGTATGCCGATACTTCCTTTAAGGAGTAACCAAGTAGTTAAAGTGACAACAATGCATCACGCCTGGATGGATGAGCTCAATACTTTCTATGTTCATTTTGAAAAGGAGAACATCTATGGTTGCTTTGGCTACCTTAGTTTTTGTGTTGTTATGGTTCGTTTTATAGGAATATAATTGAAAGTTTATTATATATTAATTTTCATTGCTGTTGCTGCATTTAATTACCTGTAAAGTTGCAGCAAGTAAGAATTTGTCATATTTGGTGCATATGACAAATTAACACACCTGACACGTGATTCTTAACTCTTGAAGAATATAAAATGAATAATGAACAACTTGTCCAGGTACCCCGACAGTCCTTTCAGGATGTTCAAGATGTGGACTCTTATACATCGGCGAGACCAAACAAAGACTGGGCGATCTTTTTGCAGAACATCTTCGCTCAGCCCGCCTGAACCAACCTGACCTCCCGGTTGCTGGACACTTTAATTCTCCTTCCCATTCCTACAGAGACCTTTCTGTCCTTGGTCTCCTCCATTGTCAGAGTGAGGCTAAATGCAAAGTAGAGGATCAGCATCTCATATTTTGCTTGGGCAGCTTACAGTCCAGTGGTATGAATAGTGATTTCTCTCACTTCAGGTAGCCCGGCATTCCTTCTCTTGCTATCCCTCCCCCACCCGTGTCACACAAGCTTCTCATTTTCATCCCACAAACAGCTTACAATGGCCTGTTTCCTTTATCATGGTAGACAAAAATGCTGGAGAAACTCAGCGGGTGAGGCAGCATCTATGAAGCGAAGGAAATAGGCAACTTTTCGGGTCGAAACCCTTCTTCATACTCAAATAATCCTTTAACATGGTTACTGTTTGACATGTCTTTCATTCATTGTTCTTTATCTTTCCACACCACGGTCAATATCTCTTGTTTCCCTTATCGTTAATCAGTTTGAAGAAGGGTCTCGACCCGAAACGACACCCATTCCTTCTCTCCAGAGATGCTGCCTGTCCCACTGAGTTACTCCAGCGTTTTGTATCTATCTGCAGTTCCTTCCTACACACTGGCCCTCGAGGGACAGGGCACAGTGGTGCGGCGGCGCAGCAGTAGATTTGCTGTCTTACAACGGCCAGCGGCCTGGGTTCGATCCTGACTACGGGCGCTGTCCGTACAGAGTATGTACATTCTCCCCGTGGCCTGCGTGGGTTTTCTCTGCGATCTCTGGTTTCCTCCTATACTCCAAAGATTTACAGGTTTGTAGACTGGATTGGATTGGTAAATTGGATTGGTAAAATTGTAAATTGTCCCTAGTATGTGTTGGATAGTATTAGCGTGCAGGGATCGTTGGTTGGCACGGACTTGATGGGTTGAAGGGTTAATGTCCGCAATATATATCGAAACTAAACTACACACTATATAATAACCTATAATGTGGGCATCGCAGTGGCACATCTGGTAGAGCTGCTGCCTGACAGTGCCAGACACACGGTTCAATCCTAACCTCGGGTGCTGTTTGTGTGGAGTTTGCACATTCTCACTGTGACCATGTGGATTTCCTCTGGGTGCTCCGGTTTCCTCCCACATCCCAATGAAATGCAGATATGTAGATTAATTGAATTCTGTAAATTGACCCTAGTGTGTAGAGAGAAATAAAACAGTACTAGTGTGAATGGGCCATTGATGGTCAGCGTAGACTCAGGGAGCTGGAGAATCTGTTACCATGCTGTATTTCTAAACTCTGAAGAATGGCCTCATACCAAAATGTCACCTATCCTTGTTCTCCAGAAATATTGCCTGACCTGCTGAGTTACTCCAGCACTTTGTGGCTTTTTATTTATCAACCAACATCTGCAGTTCCTTGTTCCTATTCTCAAACTGTCCACTGATTGAATGTTTGGGGTTGAACAGCTGATGGTGACACATAGCAGGCATAGTGAATGAATATAGTGAAACTATTTATATAGTGCATGCGGATAAGAATGGGGTTGAAGGTCAATGTTCCTAACTGGATCTTTATGTGGGCATTGGATAATTGGATGCACTAGCTGATAAATAATTGTAGCAGTTGAAAACATTCAATTTCATTCAATGTAAAACCACAAAAGTATGAGTTTTATAATGAAGTTGTCTCCATGGCATGAATTACATGGAAAATCACATTTTGCAGCTTGGTGCGATGGTGTAGTGGGTAGAGCTGCTGCTTCCCGGCCACTAAGGTCAATTTCTGATCAGATAGACACAAAATGCTGGAGTAACTCAACGAAACAAGAAGCATCTCTGGATAGAAGGGATGGGTGACGTTTCGGATCATCCTTCTTCAGAAGAAGGGTCTCAACCTGAAATGTCACCCATTTCTTCCATCCAAAGATCCTACCTGTCCTGCAGTTACTCCTGCATTTTGTGTCTGTCTTCGGTGTAAACCAGCATCTGCAGTTCCTTCCTGCTCAATTCTGACCTCAGGTGCTGTCTGTGTGTTGTTTCCACGTTCTCCCTGTGAATGTCTGGGTTTCTACTGAGTGCTTTGGCTTCCTCCCACATCTCAAAGCTGTGTGTGCTGGGAGGTATATGCTTCAAGAGTGTACATAAGTGGTAGCATCTGGGGAAGTTGAGGAAAATATAACAACAATAAAAATGGAGATTAGTATGAATGACTCATAGATACAAAGAATCTGTTTCCGTGCTGTTTGACTCTGTGAAACTGACTCTATTCACTATAAGTGGACTTGGAGTGGATTTGTTAACAGCAAAGGCTATCAGTAATATAAAGCAATCCAGCTAGGAATGTATAATTTATATATTTTCATCTGTACAGTAATATTGTATCTTTTAAACAACAGCAAATCGAATTGTGATATAACTTTTAACAGTAAAGCATGCAGGTACAGCAGGCAGTGAAGAAAGCGAATGGCATGTCGGCCTTTATAACAATAGGAATCGAATATAGGAGCAAAGAGGTCCTTCTGCGGTTGTACAGAGTCCTAGTGAGACCACACCTGGAGTATTGTGTGCAGTTTTGGTCCCCTAATTTGAGGAAGGACATTCTTGCTATTGAGGGAGTGCAGCGTAGGTTTACAAGGTTAATTCCCGGGATGGCGGGACTGTCATATGCTGAGGAGCAGCTGGGTTTGTACACTCTGGAGTTTAGAAGGATGAGAGGATATCACATTGAAACATATAAGATTGTTAAGGGCTTGGCATGTTTGACTAATCTTCTTGAATTTTTTGAAGAGGTTACTAGGGAAATGAATGAGGGTAAAGCAGTGGATGTTGTCTATATGGACTTCAGTAAGGCCTTTGACAAGGTTCCACGTGGAAGGTTCGTTAAGAAGGTTCAATTGTTGGGTATTAATAGTGTAGTAGCAAGATGGATTCAACAGTGGCTGAATGGGAGATACTAGAGAGTAATGGTGGATAACTGTTTGTCAGGTTGGAGGCCGGTGACTAGTGGGGTGCCTCAGGGATCTGTGTTGGGTCCACTGTTGTTTGTCATATACATCAATGATCTGGATGATGGTGTGGTAAATTGGATTAATAAGTATGCAGATGATACTAAGATAGGTGGTGTTGTGGATAATGAAGTAGATTTTCAAAGTCTACAGATAAATTTAGGCCATTTGGAAGAGTGGGCTGAAAGATGGCAGATGGAGTTTAATGCTGATAAGTGTGAGGTGCTACATCTTGGCAGGACAAATCAAAATAGGACGTACATGGTAAATGGTAGCGAATTGAGGTATGCTGTTGAACAGAGGGATCTAGGAATAACTGTGCATAGTTCCCTGAAGGTGGAATCTCATGTAGATAGGGTGGTAAATAAAGCTTTGCGCTGATGTGCTGGCCTTTATAAAATCAGATTGGTGAGACCAATTGAGTATATAGAAATTTTGGGATGTAAAGGATATAACAAAATGAGAGAGTACAAGGCATTGTTGCCTGATCACCTAAGCCAATTGGTCTTTATTCTTTGAGTAGGTGGTGGGACTTGACAGAGGTCTTTTAATGAGAGGGATCGCCTAATTATAGGAAGGATGTCAACAAACATGATAGAAAAGAGTTTACAACAGGAAAAAGCTATTTACTAGAAATGTTCGCTTCTGGGTTTCATCAAAACTAACTTAACAGAGAAAGCGAGAATTCCAGAACAAGATTGTTCTTTATTCTTTGGAGCGCAGAAGGTTAAGGGGGGACTTGATAGAGGTCTTTAAAATGTTGAGAGGGATAGACAGAGTTGACGTGGATAAGCTTTTTCCATTGAGAGTAGGGAAGATTCAAACAAGAGGACATGATTTGAGAATTAAAGGACAAAAGTTTAGGGGTAACATGAGG
The DNA here is from genome assembly GCF_028641065.1 of Leucoraja erinaceus. NCBI lineage: Eukaryota > Metazoa > Chordata > Chondrichthyes > Rajiformes > Rajidae > Leucoraja > Leucoraja erinaceus. The sequence continues at coordinate 11,829,222 of NC_073387.1, read as the reverse complement.
GGGAACTTCTTTACTCAGAGAGTGGTAGCTGTGTGGAATGAGCTTCCAGTGGAAGTGGTGGAGGCAGGTTCGATTTTATAATTTAAAAATAAATTGGATAGGTATATGGACGGGAAAGGAATGGAGGGTTATGGTCTGAGTGCAGGTAGATGAGACTAGGTGAGAGTAAGTGTTCGGCACGGACTAGAAGGGCCAACATGGCCTGTTTCCGTGCTGTAATTGTTATACGTTATATGACGCTAGAGGCATGAAACATGTTTCCGATTTTGGGGGAGTCCAGAACCAGGGGCCACAGTTTAAGAATAAGGAATATGCCATTTAGAATGGAGACAAGGAAACACTTTTTCTCACAGAGAGTGGTGAGTCTGTGGAATTCTCTGCCTCAGAGGGCAGTGGAGGCAGGTTCTCTGGATGCTTTCAAGGTAGAGCTTGATTGGGCTCTTAAAAATAGCGGGGCCAGGGGATATGGGGAGAAGGCAGGAACGGGGTACTGATTGGGGATGATCAGCCATCATCACATTGAATGGCGGCGCTGGCTCGAAGGGCCAAATGGCCTACTCCTATTGTCTATTGCTATTGTCATAACACAATTTTATTGGTGAAACATTTAGGTGAGTAAAGGGTGAGATGGTTCATGTTCATAAATTCATTAGTTATAGGAGTAGAATTAGGCCAATTAGCCCATCAAATCCACTACACCATTCAATCATGGCTGATCTATCTTTCCCATTCTCCTGCCTTCTCCCCATATATCCTAACACCCGTACTAATCAAGAATATATCAATCTCCGCCTTAATAACATCCATTGACGGCCTCAACTGCCGTCTGTGGCAAAGAATTCCACAGATTCACCTCTCTCTGACTAAATACATTTTTCCTCATCTACTTTCTAAAGGTACACCCTTTTATTCTGAGGGTAAGACCTCAGGTCTTAGACTCTCCCACTTGTGGAAACATCCTCTCCACATTCACTCTATCGAGACCATTCGCCATTCGGTAAGTTTCACTGAGGGGCCCCCTCATCCTTCTAAACTCCAGCGAGTACAGGCCCTGTGCCGTCAAATTTCATATGTTAACCCAATCATTCCTAGAATAATTCTCGTAAATCTCCTCTGGACCCTCTCCCACAGCAGCACATCTTTCTTCGGATATCGGGCCCAAAACTGCTCACATTAATCCAAATGCGGTCTGACCAGTGCCTTACAAAGCTTTAGCATTACATCCCTTCATTGCCTCACTAAGATGGTGAAGCATTAAAAAGGCCAATCGAAAGCTTTGTCCAAAAAATACATTTTGAAGAATGTCAGGATCAACACTACTTCAGTACCACCCTCAGATCCAACACGGAGGGAGTGATGTACTTTGGAGGTATTGTATCGCTATCTGCCCACCTCCGAATTTTCTTTAGTGAGCTGACTGCCATCTATTCCCTAATCAACATCTAAGATCAAATCATCTGGTTATTTTATTATTACTGTTTGTACGACCTGTGTTTGGAAGTATGTTGCTCTTTGCAAATAATTAATGCAGTGTTATGGGTTCTGAGTTTCTGAATGCGACTACACAATAAGTGACCTATTTTCTCAAATTATGTAGTGAGATGTGTTCATAGAGGGAATTAACAACCAGGACAAGATTGTCAAAGTCCGCCTTAGGGGAAGGGCCAATGCAACTGAATGTAGATTAAAGTGATAGGTGAGACTGTATTTCATCCTCTTGCCCGCACGTAATGCTACTGCCTAATTTCATCTTTCACGTGGAATTGGCTAAAAGCAGCGCTGAGGCATTTGTTACATAGACTTGTACTAAAATGGCTTAATTTCCATTGGGAGCTTCTGACAGAGTTGTCAAGGGTTGTGACATTGCCTGCACATAAGATAGGTGAAGGTAAACATAGGGGTTGGTTAGGGGACAGGGTGGTCACAGCACTTTCATGAGTGTCTTGCCGCTCCCTCCTTCCCTCCCGATGGCTTGCCTGGCTATCCCCAGCAATGCGAATGACCTGCAAAACCGCAAGGTGCGGGCTTATCAATGTGCCTGTGATCTGAGCATGCAGCTCAGATGTGCTTTGTATGGAGGTAGGGAAGAGAAGGCAGCATCCCTGACGGAGTTTCTGACAACTTGGCTCCTGAAAGGTGGAGGTGCCAGATGTTGTGTGCAAGACATCCTAGTTACTGTCCAGACCTGAAGTGATGTCTCACTGTTGATCCGTCTGCAATGTGCTCCTGGTTTTTCTTTGAGTGATTAACAAAGATCTCAATGAGGACAAAGACTGTTTTCTCTCTTTCACTAGCACAATTTGCAGGAGACGAATAGACATTAAAATTTGGTTGCTTTGTAAATAAATAATTTATTTATTTAGTTATTATTCAAATTCAAACCAGCAAGGTTGAAAATCTGAATGAAGATGGATTTTGCAAATCACACTATTGCCAATGGCATCTATATTACTAAAAGTCTAATCTTGACAGCTTTTGGCTCGCTGTGGTGTGATTTCCGAGATAACGCTGCCACCTACGGCCGTCATTTTTGGCCACCTCGCTCAAAGCCCTCCTCCACCTTCCGGGTCCGGAGGATTTTTCCCATCGATGAAAAATCAGAGATATTAATGTTTTAAAAAAATTGTTGCCTGAAAAAACACATGCCTACTCAACTGTGAATCCCCTTAATGTGGTTTGAAAATGAAAATATGGTTGGTTTGAACTAAAAATGCACGGCCTGCAAATGAGTGTTTGGGTGCTTTGGCTTGAAGTTAAAAGGCACTACGTGCAAACGGTGGTTTGGGTGCTTTGGCTTGAGGTTAAAAGGCACTACTGCAAATGGTGGTTTGGGTGCTTTGGCTTGAAGTTAAAAGGCACTACTGCAAATGATGGTTTGGGTGCTTTGGGTAACTTCCTGTTTGCACTGTATATTGATTTTAGATAAAACGCTACCACTTACGGCTGTGATTTTTGGCCATCTTACTCAGTCCCCCTCCACTCAGCAGGTACAGAGGATTCTTCCCATCAATTAAAAATAAAAGTGTTATTAATGTTTAAAAAATGTTGAGAATCTCTCTACTGTCAATCACGCCATGAAGGCCACACCTTTTCCGGTGGGAGGGGAGGGGCTATAAAACTCGTAAGCATGGGTGTGGCTCAGTCTCTGCATGATGGGGGAGGGAGAGGTCATGACTCTGTCTAAGCTGTAAATCAACTGAACACACTACTACTGAACTGTGAGTTTGGTGTTTTATGTGGTTTTATGGTGGTTTCACTCTGCATGAAATGGTATGAAGCTGCATTTGAATTTGCTTCACATGCATCATCAATTTGCTTCACAAGCCTTCACATGCATCATCAATCTACAGTGGCCTTGCACCCTGTTTTAAATGGTAGGAAAATTGATTTGAATTTGGTGGCCTTGCACCCTGCTGAAATGGAATTTCAAGGAATAGTCATGAGTCAACTGCCAGCCCACCAGCCGTGAGTGAGCTGCCAGCACATCAGGCTTGAGGGACTGAGCTGCCACCCCAAGAACCCATACCAGCGCTCCAGAAAGCCCCCCCACTGGCCACCAATATTGGAACTGGTGGAGAGGTGGAATATTGCATCAGGGGACCAGCCCTCCCGCGTGAACATGGGACCCAATGGGTCCCACTTAGTCTAGTCTGGGGATATTTTCCGCTGGGAATAAAAGCACTGGGAGAATGAAAACCCTGCAGAGGAATAGGGAGAGGAACTTATTGAAGAGCATTAAGCCATTCCAAACTCTGAACATTTCAACTCTGTGATAGTTCAGCACAGAGGACATTGTCATGAGGTGGGTGCATTTCCGGCGTCACGCCGTGACAGTGACTGTCGCCACAGTTGCCTAAAAAAATTGCCTAAGTAAACAGTCCCATAAGTCATACTCTGGTGTCCAAACCTTCCTTTATTTGAACAAACTACACGCATGGTCGCAGATCCACTGACGCAAGTCTACAATAGCCTTGAGCAAACAGAACTGAATTCAAGAGCAACCGACACACCCAAACGAATTACCCACCCTCTTATACCTCTATACTGAGGTGGCAACAATATTGGCGCGCAAATACAGGGGAGGACAACGCCTACAGGCCCAATCACCGATCCCGGCCGGCAAATACATAGAGTGACAGTTCCCATAACCAATCAATAAACAGAATTTACAAATATCTTATTACACAGCAACAGTAGAAACATCTCGAACATTTCAGGAAACATGCCATTAAGGGCATCCAATCACAGGTATTGTTGGGCAAGCACAGAAACCAAGTAGAGACACAATATATAACCATAGGTAGATGAAAATGCTGGAGAAACTCCATGGGCGAGGCAGCATCTCACGAACGAATAAGTGATGTTTCTGGTCGAGACCTTTCTTCAGACTGATGGTGAGAGGGTAGGAAAAAGAAAGGAAGAGGTGGAGATAGTAGGCTGTGGGAGTGCTGGGAAGGGGAGGGGAAGGAGGGAGAAAGCAAGGACTACCTGAAATTGGAGAAGTCAATGTTCATACCGCTGTGGTGTAAACTCCACCCAAGCAAAATATGAGGTGCTGCTCCTCCAATTTGTGGTGGGACTCGCTCTGGCCATGGAGGAGGCCCAGGACAAAAAAGTCGGATTCAGAATGGGAAGGGGAGTTGAAGTGTTGAGCCACCGGGAGATCAGGTTGGTTAATGCAAAATGAGCGGAGGTGTTGGGCGAAGCGATCGTCAAGCCTGCGCTTGGTCTCACCGATGTAGAGTAGTTGACACTTGGAACAGCGAATATGGTATATAACCATAAAACACTCTTAACCAATCACAGGTCCAGGAAACCCAGTCTGGGGTTCTGAAGGCCTTGGAACACCTGCAGTATACCAGACCCTGCGGCAGCAAGCAGGTCACAAGAGCTCATGAGTTTTCAACCAAGAGTTCAAGAGTTTACAACCTCTGCAAACCCTCAGACTTAGTATCTCTGGTCTGTCACGTGGTTCTCCAGCAGCACTTTACAAACCCATAATTCCCTTGAATCTTCATGGAACACTCTTATAGTGGTGCGGAGGAATTCTATAAACACTACAGGTGACGTTTTCTGTCGGGCATTCGACTCAGTATGCGCATTATTTCATTTGGCTTCCATGGGGAATACATATCCATCGTTTGGGTATTTTCAGCACCAACTGCAATTGCTGTATTAAAAGTGGTTAGGCATCTCTCTGACTGGGAATTGTCGGCGAGTGGATCGTCACTCGACCCTCCTGCCTACCTCAATTCTCAAAGGACTGCTTTCGCCCCTGAGGACCCCACCCTTCCCCTCTGGGTTCAGGGGCTCCCGAATTGGTGGTATGGTCATACTTCTAGTTCTGCTTCTAGTACTGAGCGTGACCAGGTTGTCTGTCACTGACGGAACTGTTGGGGTCTGAGTTGTAATAGTTGCAGACGGTGCTGCAGGCTTGATGTAGGTGGGAGGTGCATAAGGTGGGGGTTGTAACCGGTTCCGAATACGGGTACTCTCCCAATTTTTCAAATACTTTTTGTCTCCATCTTCCAAGCCCTTTGATCTCTCAATCCTATGCCCCTATCTTCTTTTAATCCACCTGGGGTCTGCTTGGACTCCTGTTCCTTACACTCTCTGTAGGCACAAGTGCATTCCTCTTTTAGTGCTCCTATGGGATTAGTCAATCCCTCTTCTTCTAAGTCTATTCCTAACTTTAAAGCTGCATTCTGCCAATTTTCTAACATCACCATTTCTCTCTCCTCTTTCAGCTCTTCATAATGTTGTCTCCAGAGATGTCTTCAAAGAAGCCTCTTAGCAGTAATACTTTTACTATACCTCCAAACCATCTCCTGGGTTTGTTTCACATCCTCCTGGGTTCCTACCCCTCCCTAGGGCCACAATTCACTTCCCAATTTCCTATTCAAAGCTCCTGATAACTGCTTCAACTATTTTGCCTCTGCAGGGTGTTTCGAACAAAGTATCTGCAATGGGCTTTCAGGATTGGTGGCAGTATCCAAGTGATTACCCATCTCCACTAACAATCTCACAAAAGATCGAACTGCTCACAACACAATAGCAAATATTCAACACTCTAGCAAGTATTTCACACAATTCTATCTCCTTTCAAATGTGTATCCTAAACATTCAAACTCAGTTCTTCACCCGAGCTTTTAAAACGGTAAATTAAAGTGGTAAAAACACAACGTAATAAAGCGGTCCCACCCTCCTCAAAAGAGTAGTCAATCAAACTAAAGCAACAAAATCACCCAAACATAATTACACGAACTCAAACAACCGCACATGCAGCTATAATACAATAGCAAAATCACAACCAAGCAAGAAAATATATAACTAATAACTATAATACAAAAGCAAAGTAGAATATAATATACAAGCATGCAATTACAGCACTAGAATTACAGTATACCAGAGTGAATCACACTGCTATAATACAAAGGTAATTACACAGCTATAATACAATTACAGTACAAGCACAAGCAAAATCATTCAATATGAACACTTCCAATTTAGCAGAATCTGGAATCGAAAGATTTGAATCTCAGTATAAATTTTTACAGTAGCTCTGCCAATTCTACCTTAATACTGACCCTCAGTAAGTACTAACCCTCAGTACTTACACCGCTTAGTCCTGACCTCCCCAGTGCTGACTTTTAAAGTAAACTAGACCAAGTGCAGACCCGTTGGGTCTGTTCCCGCAACTCGCGGTTGCAAGGGGAGGGGGCAGCCTGACGTCACCACGCAATGCCACGCGCTAGGCATACGCCGTCAAGACGCTGTGTACGATGTCAAGACGCTGCGTACAACGTCAAGACGCTGCATACGCCCGTCGAGACATTGCGTACTCCCTCAATGCGCCTGCGGGCCGACAGGCCGTTGAAGCGCAGGATTTTCGGACAGTGCAAGCCTGATGGCGGCCAGTGAGGACGGCGAAAAGCAGCGGGGGGACCAGGCGATCTTTGGCTTCAGCCAGCGTGACAGAGCCAGGCCGGGGGGAGGGTGGGAGTGGAGGAAGTTAAATCGCTAGCGGAATGGTAAAACTCTCGGCGTTTTTGGAGGAGAGCCGGGCAGCAGCAACCGTTATGGTCGCGTGGGGCACGCAATGAGAAGGTGGCCAGCGTGAGGTGAAAAAATGAGTGAGTTGGGGGGGGGAAGGATTTTATTAAAAATCTGTTCAGAAAAATGACTAAGTTTAAGGAGGAGTGGATGAGCGACTGTTAAAGTAAAATCGCTAGCGAAGTGGTAAAAATCTCGGCGTTTTTGAGTGGTTTTGGCGGAGTAACGAATCAAAGGCCAAAAATATCACACACACACACACACACTATCACACTCACAGTATCACACACACACACACACAGTATCACACACACACACAGTATCTCGCTCACACACACACACACACACACACACACAGAGTTTTAATAGATATAATAATAATATAATATAATATAATATAACCAATCATTACCTCAGCCCTGAGCCCTCAGCATTAACCCGCTTATTCCTGAACCCTCTAATTATCGTACTTTAAGGTAAGTTGCCAATCATTTACCCCAATACCGAACCCTCAGTAATCACTCAATGATCCCGAATCCACAACAGCTGCTGACCCCCTCAACAACCAACTCAACAACCAACTCAATGGTCCTATTAACCTCAGTACCGATAACCCTCAGTAACCAATTCAATGGTACTGACTAAACTAGAGTTTGCCAGACTACTAACCGTGATCAATCTCCTTGGGAATCCACGCACAAGTCAGCGAATGGCCAATTCGTGGTTGGATTAGCAGAGTGGGGAAAACCGATGCAGCAAATTTACACCGGGGGCCCAATTTCTCCTCCTGCAATCCGAGACGACTCGGTTCCTTCACCGCAGACTCGAGTTGGCAATCCGTTGAGATCTCAAATGAGCCCCCAAATGTTAATTCCAGACCTTAACCTCTCTCCCTAGTCTGGTTTAGTCAGACACTAAGTCAAACTCTGGTGTCCAAACCTTCCTTTATTTGTACAAACTGCAGGGACGGCCACAGATCCACTCATGCAAGTCTACAATAGCCTCGAGCAAACAGAACTGGTCAAGAGCAACCGACACACCCAAACGAATTACCCACCCTCTTATACCCCTATACAGAGGTGGCAACAATATTGGCGCTCAAATACAGGGGAGGGCAACCCCTACAGGCCCAATCATTGATCCCAGCGGACAAATACATAGAGTGACAGTTCTCATAACCTATCAATAAACAGTATTTACAAACATCTCATTATGCAGCAACGAAGTAGAAACATCTCTAATACTTCAGGAAACACGCCATTAAGAGCATCCATCACAGGTATTGTTGAGCAAACACAGAAACAAAGTGGAGACACAGTATATCAAAGATCTTATAGCGGAGCAAGATAGGCTACTCCTGCTAAATGCAATGGACTGACGTGTAGTACGCTATGGAGGGGATCATGGGCATTTTCCACGCCCATTTTAGCAACCTGAGCCTACCTAACCCGACCCGACTCGCACTGTAATAAATGTTGCGGGGCAACAGTTTGTGTGGGTCAGATTCATAAATCTGTCAGTTCAAACTTCTTGTCAAGAATAAAATTTGATTCTGGTAATTGTCTTTTTTAATGTTTTTTAAATCATTTCTTTTTAAATGGCTCACAAGCAGTGTTTGAGTTGATTTTGTAGTAACCGGAACCGACCCGACTCGCAGGGTGATTGACAGGGGGGGACTTTTTGTGCGTGATTATAGGGTTAGATTCATAATTCAATTAGTTCATAATTCTGTTGATTCTTGTTAAGGAATAAAATGTCTATAAACACACATACATGAAAATTATATAAATGTATATAACACACACAATTATATTTCTTCTAAACCAATAATGAACTTTATTTCAGACTAGACAAGGGACATTAAATAAGAAACATTGTAAATAAGAAACATTGTCTTGGGGCACTCTCTCTCCCCGCTGCCCCGGACCCCGCACTCCTTCTCCTCCCCCGCTGCCCCGGGGCCCCGCACTCTCTCTCCCCCCGGCCCCGCACTCTCTCTCCCCGCTGCCCCCGGGCCCCGCACTCTCTCTCCCCGCTGCCCCTCTGGCCCCGCACTCTCTCTCCCCCGCTGCCCCGGACCCCGCACTCCTTCTCCCCCGCTGCCCCGCACTCTCTCTCCCCGCTCCCCCGGGCCCCCGCACTCCCTCTCCCCGCTGCCCCGGGCCCCGCACTCTCTCTCCCCCCTACAGCCCCGGGCCCCGCACTCTCTCTCCCCGCCCTCCTGCTCCCCGCTGACCCGGGCCCTGCACTCCTTCTCCCCGCTGCCCCGGGCCCCGCACTCTCTCTCCCCGCTGCCCCAGACTCCGCACTCTCTCCCCGCTGCCCCGGGCCTTGCACTCCTTCTCCCCGCTGCCCCGGGCCCCGCACTCTCTCTCCCCGCTGCCCCGGACCCCGCACTCTCTCTCCCCCGCTGCCCCGGGCCCCGCACTCTCTCTCCCCCGCTGCCCCGGGCCCCGCACTCTCTCTCCCCGCTGCCCCAGTTCCCCGCCCCCACTCTCTCTCCCCGCTGCCCCGGGCCTTGCACTCCTTCTCCCCGCTGCCCCGGGCCCCGCACTCCTTCTCCCCGCTGCCCCGGGCCCCGCACTCCTTCTCCCCGCTGCCCCGGGCTCCGCACTCCTTCTCCCCGCTGCCCCGGGCCCCGCACTCTCCAATAATATCAATTTTTTAGATGAATGAAAAGAGATCTCATTGAAATCTACACAACCCATGCGGACTTAGTGAGTTGAATAGAGAAATAATGTTTATCTTGATTGAGGAACCTGAAGTCAGGATAATTTAGGACTGAAATGAGCAGAATTTCTTCCCTCAAAGGATGATCAAAATTTGTAATTGTCCACTGCAAAGTGTTGTGGCAGCACCTTCACTGACCATTCAAAACAGTGGTTAGATTTCTGCATCTGAAGGAAATCAAGGCAGGAAAATGGCAGAGATGGAGTCATGATTTTAATGCATAGCGGAGGCTTGCACATGCAGGCTTGTTGGGCCAATAGCCTTATGAACACCTCTCAAGGCTCTGCTGCACCAGAATATCCTTCCTAATCCTATAATCCTCTTTAAATTGTTTGTTCAAACCCTATGACCAATATTTTGCCATAACAATAGATTTGGGTGATCCATGCTCCTGTAATACACCTTCATTGTTAATAGAAAATAGGTGCAGGAGGAGGCCATTTGGCCCTTCGAGCCTGCATAGAAATATAGAAACATAGAAATTAGGTGCAGGAGTAGGCCATTCGGCCCTTCGAGCCTGCACCGCCATTCAATATGATCATGGCTGATCATCCAACTCAGTATCTCGTACCTGCCTTCTCTCCATACCCTCTGATCCCCTTAGCCACAAGGGCCACATCTAACTCCCTCTTAAATATAGCCAATGAACTGGCCTCAACTACCCTCTGTGGCAGAGAGTTCCAGAGATTCACCACTCTTTGTGTGAAAAAAGTTCTTCTCATCTCGGTTTTAAAGGATTTCCCCCTTATCCTTAAGCTGTGACCCCTTGTCCTGGACTTCCCCAACATCGGGAACAATCTTCCTGCATCTAGCCTGTCCAACCCCTTAAGAATTTTGTAAGTTTCTATAAGATCCCCTCTCAATCTCCTAAATTCTAGAGAGTATAAACCAAGTCTATCCAGTCTTTCTTCATAAGACAGTCCTGATATCCCATGAATCAGTCTGGTGAACCTTCTCTGCACTCTCTTTATGGCAATAATGTCCTTCCTCAGATTTGGAGACCAAATCTGTACGCAATACTCCAGGTGTGGTCTCACCAAGACCCTGTACAACTGCAGTAGAACCTCTCTGCTCCTATACTCAAATCCTTTTGCAATGAAAGCCAACATACCATTCGCTTTCTTTACTGCCTGCTGCACCTGCATGCCCACCTTCAATGACTGGTGTACCATGACACCCAGGTCTCGCTGCATCTCCCCCTTTCCCAATCGGCCACCATTTAGATAATAGTCTGCTTTCTCGTTTTTGCCACCAAAATGGATAACCTCACATTTATCCACATTATACTGCATCTGCCAAACATTTGCCCACTCACCCAGCCTATCCAAGCCACCTTGCAGTCTCCTAGCATCCTCCTCACAGCTAACACTGCCCCCCAGCTTCGTGTCATCCGCACCGCCACCGATTGTGATTGTGATTGATCATCCACAATCAGTAACCCGTGCCTGCCTTCTCCACATTTCCCTTGATTCCACTTGCCCCTAGAGCTCTATCTAGCTCTTTTAAATTCATCCAGTGAATTGGCCTCCTTCTGTGGCATAGAATCCCACAAATTCACAACTCTCTTGATGAAAATGTTTTTCTCATCTCAGTCTTAAATGGCCTCCCCTTTATTCTTAGACTGTGGCCCCTGGTTCTGGACTCCCCCATCATTGGGAACATTTTTCCTGCATCTAGTTTATCGAGTTATTTTATAATGTCATTCATTTCTATAAGATATCCTCTCATCTATCGAAATTCCAGTGAATATAAGCCCACTCTTTCCAATCTTTCTTCACATGACAGTCCCGCCATCCCGGGAGGTGAACCTACGCTGCACTGCCTCAATAGCAAGGATATCCTTCCTCAAATTAGGAGACCAAACCTGCACACAATACTCCAGATGTGGTCTCACCAGGGCCCTGTACAACTGCAGTTGTTAAATTTATTGTGTGTTAATTTCGGTGCTTCAGAACCATTTTATCTCAGTCACGAATAGAAGGGAAAAAGGATGCAAAGATTGGAGAGAAGATTGAGAAGGAAATTATTTCCGAGTAGATCTTCCGAGTAGCTCCCTAGTGGATCTTCAGGAAACACTTCACCTATCTGAATCTTGTGAGGGACCTATCTGAATCTTGTGAGGGACCTATCTGAATCTTGTGAGGGATAACTTAGAGATAGGCAACATGACCACAGATATTTTGCAACAGATATTTTCAAGGCCGCAGTATGTGACTTCAGTGATAACTCCTGTCTCACAGCCCTTCCTTGTATCAGGGAGAATACAAGAATTTGTCAAATTAATTGATTACGCACAATTGATACATTCTAGAAAAGTGGAATGGGCTGAAAGTGCTGAACTGCCTATTACTGTTCCTATGTCTCTATGTTTCTGATTCTGATGAAAGGTCATAGACCTCATAACTTTCATGTCCTTTCTTAAACATTAGACCATAAAGAACGTTTTGTAAGACGGAGGAAAATGATGAATATTCCACAGAGAAAACCTGATTGAGATTTGGAGTCAATGGAATTATAAATATTTTAATGTTGATTGGAATGCACAATCTTACCTGTCTAGAATTTAGTTTGGAGTAATATTTTCCAATTCTTTTTGGCATATTTACACAGTGAAGTGCACAGGAACATTGTGAAGAAGGAGATTTAGACATTATTTAAATTACCTATTGGCATCAATGAAGAAGGCATTCTTATTATCATTTCTATCTTGTGCAGAGCATTGATTTGTGGAAGAGAGCAGGAGGAAAACAATATTTACATGGTTTAATAAAGGCAGAATACCAGTTGTATTTGTGCAGGGCTTTATTGTACTCATGCATCTTATAATAATAATAATAATAATATTTTTATTGTCATTGCACGTCAGTGCAACGAGATTTAGTATGCAGCTCCAACCGATGAAAAAGAAAGTAAAATAAATAAATAAGCTGTGTGTCGTGACCATCCAAGGGAGACAGTCCATGGGGGGTAGGGGGCACTCAGCAGGGGCGGTTCAGAGCCGCTATAGCTCTTGGAATAAAGCTGTTTCTGAGTCTGGAGGTTCGGGCGTAGAAGGCCTTGTAACGTCTGCCGGAAGTAGTTCAAACAGTCCGTTACAGGGGTGTGATGAGTCTTTATGGATGCTGATGGTCTTCCTGAGGCACCGTGTGTGGTAGATGCCCTCCAAGGCTGGTAGCTCTGTCCCAATGATCCTCTGCGCTATGTGGACGACGCGCTGAAGAGCTCTCCTCTCCGCCTCCGTGCAGCTGAGATACCACACAGAGATGCCATACATTAATATGCTCTCTGTGGTGCAGTGGTAGAACGTTGTCAGCAGCTGTTGGGGCAGACCAGTCTTTTTTAATGTCCTCAGGAAGAACAGTCGTTGCTGTGCCTTCCTGACCAGCGCAGCGGTGTTGGTGGACCATGTGAGGTCCTCTGAAATGTGAGTGCCCAGAAACTTAAAGCTGGACACTCTCTCCACACTTTCCCCATAAATGGGACCTCCTGAAGTCAATAATCAGCTCCTTGGTCTTGGAGGTGTATAGTGACAAGTCGTTACGTGTGCACCAGTCCGCCAGGTTCTGCACCTCCGCCCTGTATTTTATTTCATCACCGTTGGTGATCAGCCCAATCACTGTTGTGTCGTCTGCAAACTTCACGATGGAACAAACCTTTTGTTGGGGTGTGTGTGTGGGGGGGGCGGGGGTGGGGTGGGAGGGGGGGGGAAAACTTTTTAAATCTCTCTCCTGCACTGGAGACCCGACCTTTTCTCGTCGGGTTTCCATTGTCGTTGAGGCCGTAACGAGGAGCGGCCTCCAACAGGAGGAAGCCGGGGACTCAGGTGCTACTCACCGTCGCCGTCGCGGGGCTGGTCGAGTCCGGAGCGGGTTGCTGCTGCTGCTCCAGCTGCTGAGTCGGAGGCTGCTGCTGAGTCGGGGGCTGCTGCTGCTGAGTCGGGGGCTGCTGCTGAGTCGGAGGCTGCTGCGGAGTCGGAGGCTGCTGCGGAGTCGGAGGCTGCTGCGGAGTCGGAGGCTGCTGCGGGTCTGCGGAGAGCGGCGCCGGGAGCCCGCGGCTCCTCTGGAGAGAGACCGCTTTTCGGGGCTCCTGCAACGGCGAATTCTCCCGCCCGAGTTGCGGGGTCGAAGAGCTCCTGGAGCGGGGCCTAACACCATTGCCCCGCGCGGCTGGAACGGCTGCGGGACTTTACGAGCGCACACCGGGGGCACCAACACCTAGACCCGGTGTGCGACCTCGCACCACCCGGCGTGGCTTCAATGGCCGCGGGACAATCGCCATCGCCAGCCGGGGGCTATGACTTTGACTCTGACATCGGGGGGGGGGGAGAGTGCAGTGGAGAGATAAGTTTTTTTTGGCCTTCCATCACAGCTATGTGATGGATGTTTATGTAAAATTGTAATTATGTTGTGTCTGGGGTCTATTTGTGTGTTATGTATGGCTGCAGAAACGGCATTTCGTTTGGACCTCCAGGGGTCCAAATGACAAATAAATTGATTCTGATTCTGGTGTTTGTGTTGAATGCAGGAACACAGTCGTGAGTGAAGAGGGAGTAGAGCATGGGGCTTAGTACACAGCCCTGTGGTGTGCCGGTGCTCAGGGTGATAGTGGAGGACAGGTGCGGGCCCAGTCTCACTGCCTGCGGTCGCTCCGTTCAGTTCAGGATCCAATCGCATATCGGCGAGCTGAGGCCTAGCTGGTGGAGTTTGGTTGTGAGCTTGGTGGGGATGACCGTATTGAATGCAGAGCTATAGTCAACGAAGAGCATCCTCACGTACGTGCCCTGTCTGGCCAGGTGAGTCTGGACAGTGTGAAGAGCCAGAGAGATGGCATCCTCTGTTGATCTATTTGCCATGTATGCAAATTGATGAGAGTCCAGTGAGGCAGGGATGCTGGATTTGATATGGGAGAGGACCAGCCTTTCGAAGCACTTCATTGGGATTGGAGTTAGGGCAACCGGGCAGTAGTCGTTCAGGTTGGTGACTTTGGACTTTTTCGGCACCGGCACTATGATTTGACATAGCATGCAAACAAAGCTTTTCACTGACAATAATAAAGGAATACATTTAAATAGGCATAGCAAGTGCCCTACTTACAATACGATATGATAAAACTTTATTTATCCCAGAAGGGAAATTATTTTGCCAACAGTAAAACCCCCGGGGGGGGGGTCTCAGTCTCAGGTCTCTGTCTACCCCATGACAGAAGGGGGAGGAGTTGTAAAGTTTGATAGCTGCAGGAAAGAAGAGTCTCCTGTGGTGTTCTGTCCTTCATCTAATTGGTTCTATGTCGACATATTTTTCTGGAAAGAAATATGAGGAATTTGATATACTGCGGAGATGCATCGGAATTGGATTTGAACATTAAGAGAAATCGAACTTGACGTGGTCTACATGGACTTCAGCAAGGCCGGCATGTACTTTTCAGTAAGGTTAAGCTTGATAAGCAAGCATGTTAAGCTTCAGAACGGGTTCAGCATGCTAGGCTACTCTGGAAGTTAAAATTGCATGGGGTCCAGGAAGAGCTAACTGACTGCATGGAAGCAGAGGGTGGTTGTTTTTAGGTATGGAGGCCTGCAAGTAGTGGTGTATCTCAGGGGTCTGTGCTGGGCTCATTGCTGTTTGTGGTTTATATCAACAATTTGGATGAGAATGTACATTACAAGATTGATAAGTTTGCAGATGACACTAAAATAAGGTGGTATCATCGACAGTGAGGATGGTTATCAAAAATTCCAACAGGATCTTAATCTGCCGGGCAAGAGGGCTACGGAATGGTGATGGAGTTTAATGAGATAAGTGCGAGGTGTTGCATTTTGGGAAGTCAAACCAGGGCAGGACCTTCACAGTGAATGGTAGGGATCTGGTAAATGTTCTTGAGCAGAGAGATCAAAGAGTACAGATACATAGTTCCCTGAGAGTGGTGTCACAGGGAGATAAGGTAGTAAATAAGGTTATTGGTACATTGGTCTTTATCAGTCATGGTATTGAGTACAAAAGGTGGAACATTATATTACAGTTGTACGGGGCATTGGTGAGGCCCCAGTTTAAGTATTGTGTCCAATTTAGGTCACTCCTCTTTTAGAAGGATACCATCAAGCTGGAAAGGGTGCAGAGACGATTTATTAGGATGTTGCCAGGATTTGAAGGCCTTGGCACTAGGGAGAAGTCGGGCAGCTAGGGCATTCTTCCTTGGAGCACAGGAAGCTGAGGGCTGATCTTATAGAGATTAGTTTATTGTCACGTGTACCGAGGTACAGTGAAAAACTTTTTGTTGCGTGCTAACCAGTCAGCAGAAAGAGATGTATAAAATCAGGAGAGGAATTGATTAAGGTGAACTCATAAAATATTTTACACAGAGCAAGGCAATCAAGAACCAAGGAACATAGTTTTAAGATGAGAGAGGAAAGATTTGATAGGAACCTCAGGACAACCTTTCCACTTAGAGGGTGGTGGGGTAATGGAACGAGTTGCAAGAGGAGGTGGTCGAGGCAGGTACTATAATACATTTAAGAGACACTTGGATAGGAAATGTTTGGAGGGCTATGGGCCAAATGCTGGCAAATAGGATTAGATTTGATGGGGCATCTTGATCAGCATGAACGAGTTGGCCCAAAAGGCCTGCTTCCGTGCTGTATAACTTTATGACTATGACACTAATGGCAGTCAGGACACAATTGCAATGTTTGTGCCTGGTGGCGTGGCATAATTAGTGCAGGTGCATCAATTTAATGCAACATTTAACAGGACATTTAAGTATAGATGAGAACATTTTCAGTCCATTTAATTTACTCTTAAATCTAACATTTAGCAGCATGGGCTTCCCAGGTCCCTGTGAACCCATTAGTGAAAGTGAGTTGAGTTTCAGGTGCAGATCATGAGGTTCATTGTAATTCAGACTGATATTGCTGACTGTCGCTTTGTCAATACCCTCTGGCAGTTGTTTGACAGGGAATTCATAGTCGCTTGGAAGTGATTGATAAATTTACTGAGGTTACATATGTCACATCCAATCTGCAGGAGTTCATGTGATAGGAGCAGAATTAGGCCATTTGGCCCATGAAGTCTACTCCGCCATTCAATCATGGCTAATATATCTTCTCCTCCTAACCCCATTCTCCTGCCTTCTTTCCATAACTTCTGACACCTGTACTATTACCTAATTGATAGAATTCTGGAATAATAGCCAATTCATTCACTATTTGCTTTGTTACCTCCTATAGTTTGGCCATGTTCTTGTGGCTGAGAATCTCTCAGGTGTAGGGGGGCTGAAAGAAGAGGAGAAGGGGTATGAGGTCATTTGTGCATTGCTCTTTAGGGTGCCAGAAATTCCATTGAAGCCAGAAGTTTCAGTTAATTTTCCAAATGGGAACAAATGGGCAGCACCGTGGCACAGTGGTAGAGTTGCTACCTTACAGCGCCAGAGACCTATGTTCAATTCTGACTAAGAGTGCTGTGTGTATGGAATGTGTACATTCTCCTTGTGACCACATGGGTTTTATCTGTTTTCCTCCCATATTCCAATGACAGGTTTGTTGCTTAATTGGCTTCAGTAAAATTGTAAATTGTCCCTAGTGTGTAGGATAGGGCTACTGTACAGGGTGATCACTGGTCAGCGCAGACTTGTTGGGCTGAAGGGCCTGTTTCTGCCTGGTATTTCCAATGTCTAAATTCTAAAATCTAAAGTATAACTCTCCAAAGCCTAAATAAATGAGAGCCGCCACCACAAACTCTCACCATTGTGATAAATAATCCTTCAACTACATGTCCAGGCATTGCACATCCATGTAACGAGACTCGATAATACTTGCTCTCATCATGAAACAAATGAAAGGCAGAGCTGGCGACCCATGGCTGCACCATAATATGCGGCTCCATATGCAATGTTACAGGGCCTTTGTGAGATAATTATGTTTACTGCTAGAATCGGAGGACCAGGTGAGAATTGGTGCTTCTTTGAATGAGTTCCATTTCTTTTTCAGCATCATCTCTTTCCCAATACAGCAAATCGCCCTTCCTATCATTCTGCTATAGACCAGCTTGGTGGAGATCAGATATACACAAGAAGAACTAGGATATGTTGCCAGTCATCGTGCTTGGAATAGCAGTTGAGCGATATCCAACTGTGATTGTGGCTTTGTTGAGCTATTTTGAGAGCTGGTGCCTGAATCTTCCTGGAGGTAATCCACTCTTTCATGACAAACATTCTCACATTTCCCTGCACTTTCTATCCAGTAAAGGTTTATTTGTACTCCTCCCACACCCTTGCTATTGTGCATTATGTACCTGTTGTGGTCACTGAGGTTCAATGCCTAAATCCATTTGGATTTTAGAGAAAAATTAGCAAATATCAAATTACTTTAAGAACTCAAAAGGCCAAGCAACATATGAAGAGAAATGCAACATTTTGGGTTGGAATCCTTTTTTCAGAGTTGCCCTCTAATGTAGACACTCCACAGTCACCCCCACTGTCAGAATCTGCTTGTGCTTATTTGTGAATTAAAATCAGATCTTTGAGGAGATTCCGAAAAGTTGCCAAATATCCTATGGAATTTCTACAGCTGTATGGTAAGGAGCATTCTGGTTGGTTGCATCACACACTGGATTGGTAACTCGAATGCCCAAGAACAAAGGAGACTACAGAAGGAGACTACTCTCATTGAAGGGTTCCTAATGAAGCGCTGCCTTGAGATGGCAGCTAATATCATCAAAGGCCCATACCTCCCACCCTCACATCTCACTGCTTCCATGGGGGAGAAGTACCTGAGAACCATGACCTGCAGGTTCAAGATCAAGTTCTTCCTATCAACCATTAGGGTCTTGAGCTGCCCTGCACAACCATACTTCAACAATGATCTGCAATGGGCTTTGTATGCATTGCACTATGTATTTTGGTTTGCACCATTATGGCCTTGCAACCTCATATTATTGATCATTTATTTTATTATTGATTATTGTGTATTTATTTGTTGTGTTGTTGTATTAATGTGCCTGTCAAGCTGCAGCAAGTAAGAATGTTGTTCTGTTACCGATGCCTATGACAATTAAACACTCTTGACTTGGCTTAATTGAATTGTAAAAAAAAAATCCAACACTGCCTACTAATTACATATATTTGCATTGTGGTTTGATTTTACATCCTGGGGTTGGGTACCCTTATGAGGCATTGATCATCCTTGTGCATCTCTGACTATATTTAACATACACCAAAAAAAACAGGTTCATAGTGCAGTCGTTTCAAAGCAGGCACGTGCCGTGAGTAATTACTCAGGGTAGGCAGTCATTCGGCTTTTTAAAAAAATCTTAAACCATGAATGTGCAGATTGTTCTCTCCGTAAAAATCTATATTACTAAAAGTTTCATCTTGACCACTTCCTGTTGCACTGTTTACTGATTTTAGAAAAATAAGCTGCCACTTATGGCTGTGATTTTTGGCCATCTTACTCAGAATCCCCCTCCGCTGTGCAGGACAAGAGGATTTTTCCCATCGATGAAAAATAAAAGACATAATGTTTGAAAAATGTTGAGATTCTCTCCTGAAGGCCATGCCCCTTCTGGAGGGACGATAAAACCCAGAACTGTTGAGTGCCTCGGTCAGTCTCTACAAGATGGGGGAGCGAGAGGGTCACGTCTCTAAGCCTGAGCTGTGAATAACACGGAACACATGTCTACTAAACTGTGAGTGCCCTTAATGTGGCTTAATAATGCAAAAGTTGCCTTTGGTTTTAGAATGCTAAAGTTGCCATGCCAAATTAAAGTTGCCAAATGCAACAGGTTTGTTTTGAAAATGCGCCTTTTAACTGTGCCTTATTGAAAAGTGTGCAACAGTTTTTGGAAGGAAAAACCATGAATTAACGTTTTATCAGATCAGAACTGTGTTTAATGCAAAATTGCCCCTCATTCCGTGACTTCCGCTTAGTGGAGAGGTGGTGCTGAGTGCATCATTTCCGCTTAGTGGAGAGGTGGCGCTGAGTGCGTCATTTCGGCTTAGTGGAGAGGTGGCGCTGAGTGCGGAAGGCCTAAAGTGGAGACGCCACCCTGAACCGTTTGAGCAATTCAGGAGAGCTTACTGCCATGTATATAATGAGTGTGTTCGTTGAACGGTTTTTAAAGCATGTTTTTGCTGTAGCAGCAGCTGTTGAGGAGTGTTTCAGAATAAAAATGGCTTTAAATGTTTGAATCATTCTGTTTAGCCACACCTGTGTTCTTATTTTCAAACTTCTTACATTTGTAAGAGTAAGAGTACTCATACTCTTACTAACCATATGGTTAGTAACAGGATTTAGTATGCTTATCATGTTCTGAAGTTACTTGGCATTTTAGTATTGGTGCTGTGCATGAGTGAGTGTGTGTCTGTGTGTGTGAGTGGAAGAGCCACTAAGAGAGCATGGGGGGAGGTTGAGGGGAGATGGACTGAATGCGTGGGGGGGAGGGGAATGGCAAGGAGCAGAGTGGGGGGGGGGGGGGGGGGTGGGGTGAAGGCAGGAGGGATGACTGAGTGAACTACTACCACACCAGCCATGAGTGACTGCACTGCCAGCACACCAGCCATATGTAAGTGAACTGCCAGTCCACCAGCTGTAAGTGACTGAAGTGCCAGCCTACCCGCCATGACTTATTGAACTGCCAGATCACCAGCCTTGACTCACTGAGCTGCCAGCCCAATAATCCATTCGGCCCACAATTTCCATACTAGCCCTCTGGAAACCAGTCCCTTTGGCCCACAAAACCCAATTTAGCACTCCAGAAAGCCTGCTCCCTCCTCCCCACTGGTCAGCAATATTGGAGTTGGAATATTGCATTGGGGGACCAGCCCTCTTGTGTGAACATGGGGCTGTGTCCCACTTAGTCTAGTAAAGAATAAAATTAAAGAAAGTAATAATTCAATTTGCCCAAGTCTCCAAATCTCCTTAATTCTGAATTACTGAATGGGTGGGGGGTGGAGGGTGATGGCAGGTGAAGAGATGGTGAGAATAATTGGAGCACACCTGGACAACTTGAATCAGTTGTGATCTTATTGAATGACAATACTAGTTCAAGGGGCCATTTTGGGGGGGGGGGGAGGATGGAGAGCATGGTGAATCTGGCCAGGGGTAAAGTTGCAGGGAAAGCAGGAGCGTTGGGAAGGAGGGGGCCGGGGATCATGCCAGTAATCCACTTGCTGCGACACTCCAGGAGCGGAGCCACCGCATTGTGGCCGGGGAGGGAAGCAGCTCGCATGGCTACGAGTGGCCGCCAGACGTCAGCGCCTTCTGCCGGCCCGCTCTCCCCTGGCAGTGCTCTCCATCTGAACAGTGAGGGGACCAATTTGAGAGCAAAGATCATAGTGCGGAGCGGGTCAGCGGGTGATGGATAACAGGATATCGGGCAGTGGACACTCCTGTGTCAGCGTGAACAAGGGACTAATTGAGGTTACTCGCACTGACACATGGAGTAAGCTCCACCGCCCGCTGTGCTGTTATCCATCGCCCGCTGACCCGCTCTTGAGCTGATTGCTGGCATGATCCCCGATACCTTCGTTCTCAACGTTCCTGCCCTCCCGCCAATTTGCCGCTGGCCCGAGTCCCCAAATGCTGTGAAAGGAACTCTTTCCCTCCCTCCTCCCCTGCGCGCGGCGCTGTCCTTTTAAAGGTGCAACCCACTTTACAGCCACTTGCGCTGCACATGGGCAGTACACAGTCCACGCGGCAAAGGCAGAATTTCAGCTGCCTTCAGCTCTGCTTGAAATTGACGGCTTGAAGCAGCATGTGGAGCTGCATGGCACGTGGGCTGCACACACTTTCCCGTATTACATGTACTGCGCATGAAAGACACGGAGAATTATGCCCACGTAAGAGATCGATCTCTTCAAAACATAGAAAATAGATGCAGGGAGGCCATTTGGCTCTTCGAGTCAGCACCGCCATTCATTGTGATCATGGCTGAACGTCCCCAATCAATAACCCGTGCCTGCCTTCTCCCCATATCCCTTGATTCCACCAGCCCCGAGAGCTCTATCTAACCCTCTTAAATCCATCCAGTGATTTGGCCTCCACTGCCCTCTGTGGCAGGGAATTCCACAAATTCACAATTCTCTGGGTGAAAACGTTTTTTTCTCACCTCAGTCTTAAATGGCCTCCCCTTTATTCCAAGACTGTGGCCCCTGGTTCAGGACTCGTCCAACATTGGGAACATTTTTCCGGAATCTAGCTTGTCCAGTCCTTTTATAATTTTATATGTTTCTATAGGATACCCCCTCATCCTTCTAAACTCCAGTGAATACAAGCCTAGTCTTTTTAATCTTTCCTCATATGACAGTCCCGCCATCCCAGGGCCCAATCTCGTGAACCTACGCTGCACTGCCTCAATCACAAGGATGTCCTTCCTCAAATTATGAGACCAAAACTGTGCACAACACTCCAGATGTGGTCTTACCAGAGCCCTATACAACTGCAGAAGAACCTCTCTACTCCTATACTGAAATCCTCTTGTTACAAAGGACGACATTCCATTAGCTTTCTTCACTGCCTGCTGTACCTGCATGCCAACTTTCAATGACCGGTGTAAAAATAGAAACATAGAAACATGGAAAATAGGTGCAGGAGTAGGCCATTTGGCCCTTCGAGCCTGCACCGCCATTCAATATGAGCATGGCTGATCATCCAACTCAGTATCCTGTACCTGCCTTCTCTCCATACCCCCTGATCCCTTTAGCCACAAGGGCCACATCTAAGTCCCTCTTAAATATAGTCAATGAACTGGCCTCAACTACCTTCTGCGGGAGAGAATTCCAGAGATTCACCACTCTCTGTGTGAAAAATGTTTTCCTCATCTCGGTCCTAAAAGATTTCCCCCTTATCCTTAAACTGTGACCCCTTGTTCTGGTGGACAAGGACACCCAGGTCTCGCAGTACCTCCCCCTAACCTAACCTAACCCTATTGAGATAATAATCTGCCCCCTTGTTTTTGCCACCAAAGTGGATAACCTCACATTTATCTATATTATACTGCATCTGCCACACATCTGCCCACACACTCAACCTGTCCAAGTCACCCTGCAACTTCCTAACATCCTCTTCACAGTTCACACTGCCACCCAGCTTTGTGTCATCCACAAACTTGCTAGCGTTGCTCCTAATTCACTCTTCCAAATCATTAATACATATGGTAAACAGTTGCGGCCCCAACACCAAGCTTTGAGGCACTCCGCTCGCCTTGCCTGCCATTCTGAAAAGGACCCGTTCACTCCTACTCTTGGCTTGCTGGCTGCCAACCAATTTTTTTATCCACGTCAACATCCTACCCCCAATACCATGTGCTCTAATTTTAGTCATCCATCTCCCTTGCGGGACCTTATCAAAGGCTTTCTGAAAGTCTAGATACACCACATCCACCGGCTCCCCTTCATCCATTTTGCTTGTCACATCCTCAAAAAATTCCAGAAGATTAATCAAGCATGATTTTCCTTTCATAAATCCATGCTGACTTGGACTAATCCTTTTACTGCTATCCAAATGCCCCATTATTATCTCTTTAATGATTGACTCCAGCATCTTTCCCACCACCAAAGTCAGGCTAACTGATCTGTAATTCCCCGTTTTCTCTCTCGCTCCTTTCTTGAAAAGTGGGATAACATTAGCTATCCTCCAATTCACAGGAACTGATCCTGAATCTATTGAACATTGGAAAATGATCACCAGTGCGTCCACTATTTCTAGAGCCACCTCCCTGAGGACCCTGGGATGCAGACCATCAGGCTCAGGGGATTTATCATCCTTCAGTCCCATTACCCAACTAAATACAATTTCGCACCTAATGATAATTTCTTTCAGTTCCTCTACTCCCTTTGATCCTCTGTCCTCCAGTACTTCTGGGAGATTGTTTGTGACTTCCTTAGTGATTGTTTGTGTCTTCCTTAGTGATTGTTTGTGTCTTCCTTAGTTCTTAGGTATGCATAATTCTCCCGTGCCTTTACTATTTATATTTAATAATTATCATTTTATAATATTAGTCAGGGTAGGCAGTGCCTACCTTGCCCTCCCCTGACGGCACATGCCTGTTTCAAAGTTACAATCAGGTTCAGTCAATGAAGAAATGCAGTCAGCATTTTTGCAATAGCAATTTTTACAGCTCCATTCTCATTTGAATTTTCTCCATCTCCAACTGAGAGAGCTTCAGGTGTGGCACTAATCTCCATGGCAATTTCCTCTGAGTTTGTATGCTGCACAATTTGAAGCGCTTTGTATCCCACTTCAGGTATACACAGAAAGCATAATGGATTACTTCCCTTTATATGCCAAGGTATATTTAAGAGATACATTTAAAGCTGCTGCTCATTCGAATCTGGAATGTTCCATTCAGTTATGACACATCAGCTTTGGAACATTTTATTGGCCTTGAAGGGTTTGCAACAAAGACCTACCAAAATATTGTCTGCATAATGCAACAATGCATGTTTTCCTTGAAATTTAATTGAACGTTTTCAAGTAATAAAGGAAACTGATAGAAGTTTTGAAAAATGGGGGCGAATGAATGGATTTCAAAGACCTTTAATGAACTTAAAATATCATGTAGGCAATGTAAAGATTCATGAAAGATTGTGTCCTTGATATAGGATGTTCACATTATCAGTGTTGCTGTTTAATCAAGTAAAACTGCACAGCGTCAGTGTCAGGACTCTGATATTCTATATGCCAATATTTTCTACATTTGCCTATCTAAATGCCTCTTAGATGCTACTATTATGTCTGCCTCCCCCCACCAGCCCCGGCAAAGCCTTTCGGGCAACCAACCACCGTGTAAAAACCATGGCCTGTATATTTCCTTTAAACTTTGCCCCTCTCACCTTAAACCTTTGCCTTTTAGTCCTCGATATTTCCAACCTGGGAATCAGATACTGATTGTCCGCCCTATCTATACCTCTCATAATTGTATATACATCTATTAGGTCCCCCCTCAATCTCTGACATTCCAGAGAAAATAATCCAAGTTTCTCCAACCACACCTTACGGCAAATACCCTCTAATTCAGGCAGCATTCAGGTAAATCTCTTCTGTACCCACTTCAAGGCCTCCACATCCTTCCTGTAAATGGGTGACCAGAACTGCACACCATACGCCAGATGCAGCCTAACCAAAGACCGATGAAGCTGCAACGACTTCCTGCTTCTTAAACTCAATGTCCCAACTGATGAAGGCAAGCACAGCACATGCCTTCTTTACCACTCTATCTACTTGTGTTGCCACTTTCAAGGAGCTATGGACTTGGACCTCAAGATCCCTTGGTGCATCAACCCAAGAACCTGTAAACTTTTACTCCTATTCTCTCAAGCCTGACCAGGCCCATGAGAGACCTGGACAAACTTGTTTGGACCAATTCCCATGACAGGAGAGGAAAATAGGAGGAGATAGAGGCCATGGGTCCTTAAGCTTGTTCCACTATTCTATGATGTAATTCTCAAGACCTAATTTCATACAGTTACCCATATACCTGAACAATATATTATTTAAAATTAGCTCTTGATTTCACATATATTTAATTTGGTGCTCCTGATGTGACTTCCTCTGCATTAGTGAGCCCAAATGCAGACTAGGTGACTGCTTGTGTTCTATCAACCATGGTCATCTCGAGCTCCTAGTTGCCAACCATTTCAATTTCCCATCTCATTCCCACATCGGCCAGATTTTTCTCAGTCCTTTCTCTCCCACTCCATTTGCACATCACCCACACACTCATCCCATCGACACCCCTCCCCCCCTGTATCCCCATCTTCCGTCTACCCCCACCCTTATCTATGCTATTACTAAAACTCTCATCTTGACCACTCCCGGTTTGCTCTTTTTTTAAATTTGTGCAAAAACGGTACCCTATATCGCTAGGATTCTTCCGCCACTACTCACCATTCTCCCCTGCTCCAAGTGCATCAAGAGGAAGCCGCTGTGTGGAGTCGGAGAAGCCGGTGAGTGGAGCCGGGAGATGCTGTGTGGTGCCGGTGGCCACTGAGTGGAGTCCCTCCCCCCCCCACACACCCCCCCCCCCCCCGCCCTCCCGCTTCCCCTCCGCTTCCCCGCTCCCCCTCACACCACCCACACCCCCACCCCCCCCCTCCCCGTTCCTCCCCCCACCCCACCCCATCCCCCCCCACCACTCCCACCCCACACCCCCCATCCCACCCCCCCCCCCCCACCCACAGGACAGGAAGATGGCAGAGAGTTTCTTCAATTTAAGTGACGGTTGTGAAAGGATTCTTCACACCACGACAAAAAAAATACTGAAGGAAACTGGACATCTGAATTAATAGCAGAAAACACTGGACATTCAATGCAAGTTAGGTAGTATCTCTCCTGTATGGAATAGTTCATTTTTCAACAAAATCGGGAATGTAGTTGCAAAGGAACAGCATAGGCAGTTCGGCCCTTTGAGCCAGTTCCACATTTCAAGTTTGTATACATTTGATGTAATTGCCTAATACTTGTTCATACCATCTGCAGTATTCATGTCCAATGTGTGACCTAGCTCAGATGTTTCTGCCTCTACCCCATTTTCCAGGATATCCTTGGTTAACAAACAATGATCAATATCAAGTGACCAATTTCTTTAGTTTGAGGGTTGTGAAGGGCCTGTACCACTTACGCAACTTTTTCGGCGACAGCCGGCACCCGTCATAGGTCGTTACAGGTCGCCGAAAATGTTCAACATGTCACCAGGGGGTAGCCTGTATGGTCGTGAGAAGTCTCCAAGTCACCCAAAGAGTCGTAGCGTCTTTCTGGTCACTACTGAATTTTCAACATCTATTATGTGTGCCGGCAGTCGCCGAAAAAGTCGCATAAGTGGGACAGGCCCTTGATTCTGTGGAATTCTTTCCTACAGTAGGCTGTGGATGCCAAGTCAGTGGATATTTTTATGGCAGAGATAGATAGATTCTTGATTAGTACGGGTGTCCGGGGTTATGGAGAGAAGGCAGGAGAGTGGGGTTGAGGGGAAGAGTTAAACCAGCCATGATTGAATGGCAGAGTTGACTTGATGGGCCAAATGACCTAATTCTACTCCTATCATTTATAAACTTATGAACTTAAGATTCCATTTACAGAAATGTATTGTAAATCTCTGCATACCTCTTTATTTAGATTTTATAAATTGCACTCACAAATTGGTATTGGTATTGTTATTGGTTTATTATTGTCAGGTATACGTAGGAGCTGAACTACATGGGCATCTCGCTCCTGTCAACAACAGGCAAAGTCCTTGCTCGTGTCCTCACAAACCAACTTCTACCACTGTCTGCGGATGTACTCCCATGAATCACAGTGTGGCTTCCGCCCATCCAGAGGTACAGCAGACATGCTATTCACAGCGTGCCAACTCCAGGAAAAATGCTGTGAACAAAGGCAGCCTTTGTACATGGCCTTCATTGACCTGACAAAGTCTTTTGACTCGGTAGACCGCCAGGCTCTTTGGAGCATACTAACAAGGTACGGTTGTCACGACAAGTACATCAGAATATTGGGGCTTCTACATGATGGCATGTCGGTCACAGGGCTCAGCAACTGCGGCTCTGAGTCCGAACCCTTCACTGTGGAAACGGGGGTCAAACAGGGATGCATCATCGCACCCACCCTGTTTGTCGTCTTCATAGCTGCCATACATCACATCATTGGTGAAGAGTTGCCACAGGATCCCAATCCTCTACAGAACTGACGGTGGGATCTTCAACTTTAATAGGTTGAAGGACAAGAACAAAGTCAGTAACACCGCCATCATGGAGCTTCAGTACGTGGACGACTGCTCCATTGCAACAGACTTTGCAGAAGACCTCCAGGGCATCCTGAATGCCTTTGCCAAGGCATACAGAGCCATGGGCCTAGCCTTAAATATCAAGAAGACCCAGGTCCTACATCAACCTCCACCCAACCAGCTGTCTACCCAGCCCACTATAAAAGTGGACGACACCACTCTTGAAAACATTGACCACTTCCCCTACCATGGCAGCATTCTTTCCTCAAAAGCTGACATCGACTCCGAGGTCAACCATCGCCTGAGTTGTGCCAGCGGAGCCTACGCCAGACTCAGGAAAAGAGTCTTTGAAGGCCGAGACCTAAAGGCTCAAACAAAACTGCTGGTCTACAGAGCTATTGTCCTACCCACCCTGTTGTATGGAGCCGAGTCATGGACCACCTATAGCAGGCACCTGAGAGCCCTGGAACAATATCATCAAAGATCCTTCCGAAAGATTCTGAGGATCAGCTGGGAGGACCCATGCACCAACATCAGTGTTTTGGAGGAAGCCAACATGACCAGCATCACCACCACAATAATGCAGCACCAACTTCGATGGACTGGCCATGTCATCCGTATGTCCAACACACGTCTCCCTAAACAGATCCTGTACTCTCAATTGAAGGAAGGTTGGTGAGTCCTCGGTGGGCCAAATAAACGCTTCAAGGACAACATCAAAACAGTCTAAAGCAATTCCACATCACATCGAGCAACTGGGAGCACATTGCACTGGACAGGCGCTCCTGGAGGAAATCCGTGTAGGAATGAGCTGTATGTCACAAAATGGAATTGCACCGTGTCGCAGAGACAAAACGACAACACTGTAAGGAGAGAGAGAAAGGGGTGCGACAACTACCAACCACCGCCAGTTTCCACTATCCACGCTGCACCAAGGTGTGTGGATCGCGAAACGGCCGCTACAGACATCTGCAGGCCCACAAGTAGACGACCCTATGAAGAGGGGAGAACAATCATATTCGTTTTGAGTGACCGCCGATGATGATGACGGAGATACAGTGAAAAACTGGGTGCTATCCAGTTAAATCATACTGAATGTGAACGCAATCAAACCATACACAAGCACAACCGGGGAAAAGAGAAATATATCAGAGTGCCGAATATGGTCTACAATGTTATAACATTATATGTTCTGAGAAAACAAGACCAGATCTTATTTTTTAGATTCAGCCCCTG
This sequence comes from Leucoraja erinaceus, assembly GCF_028641065.1. Taxonomy (NCBI): domain Eukaryota; kingdom Metazoa; phylum Chordata; class Chondrichthyes; order Rajiformes; family Rajidae; genus Leucoraja; species Leucoraja erinaceus. The sequence goes on along the minus strand of NC_073387.1, from coordinate 11,800,495 downwards.
ATCTGATAATGGTCTAATTTCTATCAATTTCAGTGGTTTCTCTTAATATTCCGAGCATTTCAAGCAAACCTCCCATTAAATTTCTGAATTCTGGGGATGACCACCCCGGTGTCTGTAATCTCACCTCCACTGTTTCCATGTTTTAGCACTCGGAAAGCCCACATTTCTAGAATAGATGATTTTACATTTCTGTTGTGCTGCTGCAAGTAAGAATTTCACAGTTCTATCTGGGACATATGCCAATAAAACACTCTTGACTCTCTTGGCTCTTGACATTTGCCTCTGCTGAATTCTATTTGCCACAATTTCACTCAATTATCAAATCTATTTACAGGCACTTAGTTATTTATTGTTGTCAAACACACCTTGGGCTTTTTTTGTGTGCAATTGTTAAGTTTGGATACAGTTAAGTTTGGAGACATGTTCAGATCAATGGAATAAATAGTTTGGCAGTATTGAGTACTCTTTGTGGGGTTCCTTCCTGGCAATTTGACTGCCTGCCCCTAATCCTAGACTGCAACTAAAATGAAAGAGTGTTTACATGAAACATTATGCGTGTGTTTCCTCCTGGATCTCCTGTTTCCTCCCACACTTCAAAGACGCACAGGTTTGTAGGTTACTTGGCTTGGTTTAATTGTAAATTTTCATTAGTGCGTATAGGATAGATTCAGTGTGCTGGTATCGCTGGTCGGCACGGACTCGGTGGACAGATGGACCTGTTTCCACGCTCTATCTCTAAACTAAACTAAACTAAACTAAACCACACTGAGTTAGCACTCAAGAGTCACCAGGTTTCAGGTACCATCCTGCACCATTCCGGTCTGAAATTAAAAAAAAAAGCTAGAGGCTTGGCTTGGCCATAAAGGCCCGTTGGCCTTCATAGAGCAATGGACTTCTTACCTGCAAATTCTGGATTAGTGCAGGTGTCAGAGGTTATGGGGAGAAGGCAGGAGAATGGGGTTAGGATGGAGAGATAGATCAGCCATGATTGAATGGCGGTGCAGACATGATGGGCCAATGGACTCATTCTGCTTCAATCACATGGCCTTATGATCCCTGTTTCTCTCTCCACAGACCCATTGGGTATTTGCTTAATTTTCTGTTTAAGGTAATCTGAGTGCTGCACCAGACATGTATTCACAGCGTGATTGCATTTCAATTCTTCAACAGCTGCTATTATGCCTTTTGGAAGCAGAATTAACCAGACTGTGGAATGTTTAACTTACCTGAGTGCTGAGCGTGAGATACATTTGTTGCCGCATTATCTTTGCTTATGATGATAATATATTTTTAAAAACTTGAATGCCTTCAATAACTTGTCAACGTGCCAGTGGGCAGGGAAACCCTAATCATTCTGCAGAATAGCACGCTTCTTATAGGATGCAGTCCCAAAATAAAAGAAAGGAACTTTAAGAAGGTTGTTTGGTCCACCTGTTTGTATTATTTCTTAAATATTGAGCTGTTCATTCCAATATGCAATGGACAACAGTACATTGTCCATCACTATATCCGTCATTTTAAGCTTTCCTACTTAATTTACAGGGTTTGTAAAGGTGCACCTGCTCCCGTAGTTCAAGGTAAAAGCCACTTCTACATTTTTTACCTCCCTCACCCTACCCTGTTTGGCCATGTAAAAAAACACCCATAAACAACTCTAACTCTAACATGATCCTGAACCTTCCCGAACAAGCATTAGATTTAGTTGGATAATCGGCAAATGACCAAGGGTGAAGTTAGACAAAAAGTGCTGGTGTAACTCAACAGGTCAGGCAGAACCTTTGGGGACATGAATAAGTGAGGTTTTAGGTCAGGTCCCTTCTTCATACTGAATTAGTCTGGAGAAATCACCCTACAATCAGTCTTCGGAAGGGTCCCAACTTGAAACATCACCTATCCATATTCTCCAGAAATGCTGCCCGACCCGCTGTTACCCCAGGACTTTGTGGGTTTTTTTGCAAACCCACATTTGCAGTTCCTTGTGTCCACAAGGATGAAGTTAACCTCTACGGAATAACTCAGCATGTGATTAGAATTTGGAATTCACTGCTTAATAGAAGATGGATTCAAAATAAAAAGAGAAAATACCAAACCCCTCAGCAGATTAGACTGCATCTGTGGAAAGAGCAACAGATTTTACATTTCAAATTGAAGACTTTTCATCGAACAAAATGCTAGCTCTGTTCTCTTTCCATAGATGCCACGTGAACTGCGGACTGTTTCCAGAATTTTTTGGATTTTTTTTCGATTTCCTGCATCTGCAGATTTTTGTTTTCTACAATTGATTGTAAAATTGCCCTCAAAGGGGAAATTAATAAATGAGGCATGAATTATTGCAGGGGGATGGGGAAAGGGTTAAGTAGAATGGAACCATTGAAAACTATGTAGAAAGAATGGCTTGGCCCATGGCTATTAGCCTTCAGTGCTGTATTATTGTATGTCTCAATTGATTTAACTAAATGAAAATTTCCCCATTGAACATTTTTCTCCCTGGGTAGGCTTTTTAAAAATGTTATTATCTGGGTTTTTGGAGAATGCCATCTCCTTAATTTGTACTGAATGTTTCTACTAATAATATTCATTAAGTTGTGTTCATTATTGTCCAAGTACTAAAGTGCCAGCTAATTTGAAATCAAATCACAGCTAGCTAGAGCAGCACGTTAATATGTCACCAGCATGGTGCAATGTAAATGGGTGAAACTCAGATAAACATGACTTTCTCATCCCCAGCTGAAACCAGATAGATTGCATGGTTGGATGCAAGTATAGGAGACACAAATTCAACCTTTGCAGGTAACAAATATGGTTAAAGGGAGATCATCATATTGGAAGATCACCGCAGGTTTCAAGAGTCCCCAGATCAGTAACATGAGCATGCACATGAGATATGGAGCTCAGTCCAGGGAAATACAATCAATGCTTTGTGGAAGAAAGAATGTTGAGAGGCGCTAACACATAAGTGCAGAATCACGGAAAGCATGGATTAAGGCTTTGGAAAGGGTTCAGAAGAGGTGAATCAGATTGCTGTTTAGATTAGGGGGTATTAGCTACAAGGACAGATTGGAAAAATTTGAAGATAGTTACAAAGTGCTGGTGTTAACTCAGCGGGTCCGGCAGCATCTCTGGAGAAAAAGGATGGGTGATGTTTAGGATCGGAACCCTTGTTCGGACTGAAAGTAGAAACTAGAGATAGGAAAAGGTCAGAACAGATCAAGGCTGGCAATAGATGACCAAGAAGGTTGGAGCCCATAATGGCCTCTTGTTGTTTGGGGAAGATGTGATAATGAAGAGATACAAGGGTGAGGACAACAGAACTAGTAGGCCAACTGAGTTGGGGGAGGGGTGGAGAGAGGGAATCCAGGGGTTACTTGAAATTAGAAAAATCACGATCATACCGCTGGGTTGTATATTGTCCAAGCAAAATATGAGATGTTTATGAGGGAGCTATGAGGGACAAACTTAAATTGTTTTCTCCAGAAGGCCTTATGTTGAGGGGGAAACCAGATAGATTGCATGATCACAATCAAGCTGTCAAAGTGTACAGATACAGGATAAAGGGAATATTATTTAGTGCAAAATGAAGACCCATAACATCCAATTAAAGATAATTCAAAGGTCTCCAATGAGGTAGATAGGAGGCCAGAACTGCATTCTGGCTGGTATGGGGATGGTTTATTTTCCTTATAACAGTAGGGAAGAAATTGTCCTTGAATCTGATGGGAGAGAGGAGAGGGGAGAAGGGGAAGTGACCAGGGTGAAACTGGCCCTTGATTATGCTGGCGGCCTTATGAAGATAGAGTCAATGGAAGGGAGGTTGGTTTATGTGATGGTCTGGGATAAGTCCACAATTCTCTGCAAATTCTTACAGTCTTGGATGGAGCTGTTCCCTAACCATGCTGTGATACATCCTGATAAAATGCATTTGTATAAGTTGGTGAGGGGGTTGTTGGGGACATGCCAAACTTCCCAAGCCTTCTAATGAAGTAGAGGAGTCAGTGTGCTTTCTAGGCCATTGCTTCAATGTGGCTGGTAAAGTAGGACGAATTGCTGTTTCAGCTTTTGTTTGTTGCATTCCCTTTATAATGAACCTTGTACCAGCAATATAGTAGTACCCTGAGGTGCAGATATTTGCAGAAGATACATATTATGGGGGAAAAATAATACATATTGTTTGACTGCTAATTTAGATTCAAATCTACCTGTGTACAGACCTAAGATAGACACAACATGCCGGAGTAAAGGGCCTGTCCCACTTTCCCGAGTCCTCTGCCGAGTTGAAAGGAGCTTAAAAAAAAAAAAATCAAGATTTTTGTGATCTTCGAAAGATGCAATTTTTCTCCTCCCGACTATCTTTTTACTCATGGACTTTTTTGTCGTGCTGGAAAAAACGTCCCGACTTACCTGATGCCCCGAGTACCTACAGCTGATATAACAAGCCGCTACTATATATCTACGGACTCCTATGGCCTCCTACGGACTCGCTATGGACATTCACTGAGTTTGAATCAAGGGGTGTACTCGGGAGAATTTGTGAGTAACTCGGGAAAGTGGGACAGGCCCTTAACTCAGCGGGACAGGCAGCATCTCTGGAGAGAAGGAATGTGTGACGTTTCGGGTCAAGACCCTTCTTCAGACTGATGTCAAAGGACGTCTACAAACATAGAAACATAGAAAATAGGGGTAGAATGAGGCCATTTGTCCCTTTGAGCCTGCACCGCCATTCATTGTGATCGTGGCTGATCGTCCACAATCAGTAACCTGTGCCTGCTTCTCCCTATATCCCTTGACTCCGCTAGTCCCTAGAGCTCTATCTAACTCGCTTTTAAATTAGTCAAGTGAATTGGCCTTCTGTGGTAGAGAATCGCACAAATTCACAACTCTCTGGGTGAAAACGTTTTTCTCATCTCAGTTTTAAATGGCCTCCTCTTTATTGTTAAGCTGTGGCCCCTGGTTCTGGACTCTTTCATCATTGGAAACATTTTTCCTGCATCTAGCTTGTCCAGTCTTTTTATAATTTTATACGTTTCTATAAGGTCTCCTCTCATCCTTCTAAGTTCCAGTTGGTACAAGCCCAGTCTTTCCAAAAACGACAGTCCCGCCATCCTAGTGATTAACCTTGTGAAGCTACGCTGTACTGCCTCAATAGCAAGGATGTCCTTCCTCAAATTAGGAGACCAAAACTGCACACAATACTCCAGATGTGGTCTCACCATGGCCCTGTACAACTGCAGAAGGACTTCCTGACACCTATACTAAAATCATCTTGTTATGAAGGCCAACATGCCATTAGCCACTAAATCCACATGCCTCTAATTTCACTGCTCCGGGCCGGTGTCCCGTCAGTCTAGGGCTGTGGGTTAACCCAGTGAAACAGGCAGATTTGAACTGGAGTTAGCGCTTCTTCTCTGCGCTGGCTGTACGCCTGGGCTGCCACTGCTCCGGGCCGGTGTCCCGTCAGTCCAGGGTTAACCCAGACAGGGATGGGACACTCGGCAAGGGACGTGGACGGTCCAATAGCAATTCAGCAGCGCTTGCAGTGCCGGAAACCCGGGTTCACTCCTGACTACGGATGAAACGCAGGTCTCTATACATGCAGCAGCACAGTTGCCGAGAATGTTTTCGCGAGTGACCTTTGACAAATCCCATGATTCCTTGTGTTTTTCGGAATTCCGAACTCGCTTATTCTATCCTGAATTATTATTTCTAAAACCTACAGCAGCAGCAAGAAGAAGCTACCTGACTGATGGTAGCTGGGTTTATCACTAAGTCTTGTTTTTGTTTGCTATTCTACTTCTGCATTTACTTCTCATGTCCCTTTGGTTCTTGGAAAATGTAAGGATGGGGCCTCTGCAATATCCATCCTTATTTCCCTCTTCCACCTGGGATGCAGCCCATCCAGACAAGGTGATTTATCTGTTTTAACTCCAGTTAGCCTTTCTAGTACTTTCCCGTTGTCAATTTTACTGTATCCAACATGTCAACAAAATTTCACTTTGTTGAGACACCAGCATCATCTAATTTTTCTTGATAAAGGCTGGACTAAAGTATTCATAGAGCCATTTAACATGGAAACAGGCCCCCTTGGCCCACCTTGTCCATGGGCTAGTCCCTTGTGCCTGTATTTGGCCTACATCTATCTGAACCCATCTTATCCATATATTAGCCCAAATGTCTTTCGAATGTCAATATTGTATCACTTCCTCTGGCAGCTCATTCCAGATATGAACTACTTTCAGAGTGAAAAGGTTGCTTCTGAGGTCCCTCTTAAATCTGTCCCCTCTTGGTTTTAGATTCCTCAATCTTTGAAAAAGACTACGTGTTCACTTTATCCATCCCCCTCAAGATCTTGTACATGTTAATCTGTTTATTCTTGCAGCCATGCCTTCTGTTTCTTGAGTAGATGCCCCTTTTTGTACTATGATCACAACCCTTTAGCAGTTGACATGCACGAAGAACGTGCTTTTGGATGTCCATTTATGTTGATTGCCAGTCTTTTATCAGGTTCCCTCTTTGCCTCTTGTATTTATTTTTTATCCTCCCTCAGAACTTTCTGCGATCACCCTGGCTCTCACTTGTATGGGTTTTTCTTTCTTATTTTCCTTCCAAATTTCACGATCGCACAGAGAAATCTGGGTCTAACCCCAATTGCTCTGCCCCAATGGAACCTTCTGAGTTGACGTATCGTTATCTTGAATCCTGTCCAGTGTGCTGATATAGTTTCTTACTGTCTAAGATTCCATTTCAATTAATCTGCGCCAGATTTGTCCTTAAACCATTATTGAAATTTGCCAGTGCCAACACTAGAAATCAGCTCCAATGTTAGACTAGACTTTACTTTAGGACTTTAGATACAGCGCAGAAACAGGCTCTTCACCCGCCGAGTCCGCGCCACCCAGCAATCACCCCCATACTCAGAAATGATAGGACAACATGCAGGAGTGAGCTGCAGGGACAAGTCTGCTCTCACCATGCCTCCTCCTTTATGAGGCCAAGACTGAGCCAACAGGACAAACTCTAGACAGCCAGACCGTACTCTCCAAAGTCAAGACTGAGCTGTCGGGACAAGCCAGAGACTGCCAGCATCTCCTTTGTGAGTCTGTGCCATCATGTCAAGCCCAAGACTATCAATACTTCATGTTGAGGCAAGAGTGAACTACAGGGGCAAGCCCAAGATCATTGTGCCTCCTCCTTCGATGCTAGGATTGAACTGCTGGGACAAGCACGAGACCACCTACTAACATGATGAATGACTGCACCCTCATGTGGCCCAGACCATCTCGTCACTACTGTCCTTCACTGTAAATAAACCATATCATGTGAGTTCACCCTACCGCCAGTACCGACATAGTCATTGACATCCCTGATGTCACAATACTTTTGGACAATTCACTGGATATTTTCAAGAGAGAGTTAGATATAGCCCTTAAGACCAACGGAATCAAGGGATATGGGGAGAAAGCAGGAAGGGGGTACTGATTTCGGATGATCAGCCGTGATCATATTGAACGGCGGTGCTGGCTCAAAGGGCCGAATGGCCTACTCCTGCACTTATTTTTCTATGTTTCTATGTTTCTAATGGCAAGTGATTTCGTCAACTGGTTCATGTCTATGTTAACATGGTTAGTATGGTTTCCAAACTTGGCAAAACAGCTAACGTAAGAACTTTGCTGTTGATGATTGAGACACAGAGTAATTATTGCCAACACTGTGTGAGCATTGGAGATATAGAAGGACAAAGTATGCAATAAGAGTCTATTTAAAGAGAAGAAACAAACCTCAGCAACTACTCCCAGTCAAGGCAAAGACATTTTTTTCCAGTGAAGGATAGTTACACATAACTTTAATTTCAGTCACTTACACTGGAACAGGGCACTAAACTGTAAATTACTTAATCATCTTCATTCTGTCTGGCTAAAATGATGTCAGTATTTGCAGACCGTTTAAATCCCCATTATCATGCTTGGGTGTTGTCATTACAGGCTTTAAATCTTTTATAATGGCAATCATAAAGCACAGTTTTTCCAACTTGCATAAGAGAATTCAGGACAACATCTGTGTAAACATGGCACATTATAGATAGTACACATGGCACATTATAGATACTTCAACAAGTTATCTTGCCCGTTGTCTTTCTTGTAGCTGACCTTTGACTAAGGAGTCTCGAACCAAAACGACACACATTCCTTCTCCCCAGAGATGTTGCCTGTCCCGATAAGTCACTCCAGCATTTTGTGTCTATCTTCCATGTAAAAACCAACATCTGCAGTTCCTTCCAAAACACATTCACGAAAGAAAATGATCGGAAGTGTGTTGAAAATTCTTTGTCAGTCTTGGTGTTGGGGGTTAGCAAGCTACAAAGTGGAGATGGGCTTGTTGTATTTCAATTGTCTGCTAATCTTTTTATTTCTGCGATGATGACGTAGCTGGATCTCTGCCAGCAGTGGTTCAGTATTTCAATGGTGAAATTATTTTCTTACAAACAGTCCTGTAGAGTTTTGTCGTGCCCAAGGACATCCCCGATTAGCAAATTGTACAGAAATAGTTCACTGGTACTTCGTGCAAGAGGCACCATGTTTTGGCATTGTTTTCAAAGTCCAGTCCGCGCTCTAGTTGTTATGAGCGGCGTCCATTCCAGGCGAGTCCCAGGCTGCTGTGGGCCTCCAGCTATGGCCTTCCTTAGATGTGTGGATCAACTAGCGATCCTACCTCCCTCTCCTCGCCCGCCCATCTTTGTTCCCTGGGGTTACCTGCCACAACCAACTTTGCGGGCACGGTAGACCAGACCCCAGTTCCCTCTACTCTTCTACCGGCCTTGCTCCTCTGCCATCGTGTTTGTCATCGTCACTGGCTCCTTCCCGACAGTCTCCGGTCTTTGGGGACCAACAGGGGCTGGCTTACCCCAGGTGGCCACGGTCCACCGGGTCTTGCATTTGGCCAGGGGGGAATGTGGTTAGTATGGGACTAATGTTTTCTCTACATTGATACAGAAGCCAAAAATGATGCAGCATGGGGTTAAATATTCTGCAAATATTGCAAGCCACTTTCAGAAAAAGCAACAAAGGCTGGGAATGCAACATACAGTGATTCCTAAATTTGTTGTAATTTGTTAAAGGTTATGGATCAATGAATTCAGAAGTATGTCATCAAAACTGCTCTGTGAAAGGCCGCAAGAAATTTCAGCCCAGTCCATCACGCAAACCAGCTTCCCCGCATCTATATTTCATGGTGCCTCGGGAAAGAAGCCAATAAAATCAAGGACCAGTCATTTCTTGGTCATTCTAAATTCTTTCCTCTCCTGTTGGGCAGAAGATGCAGAGCACATAACATCAGATTGAAGACCTCGGCTACTCTATAGTCTAGTAAAAGGTTTTCATATTTTAAATACATATCCGATCCTTTCAAAAAATTGTGTTGATCTGCTTCCTCTAACCTTTCTCGTAGCTTGTCTCAGATCGTAAGAATTCACTTTAATACCATAATCTACTCCAATTTCTCTCCTGCAGCTCTTACCTAATTTAAGAACAGCATCTTCACCACTCAGAGTCTCGAATGGACCTCCAGAATGCTAAGGATTTATTTTAAATCTTACAATCTACAGCCAATGTCCCAATCCCCAGGATGATTTTTCAATCTTCCATTGCACTTTTAAGAAATCTCTAGCTGCACACTACATTCTGTAGTCTGTTTCCATTCTCTTTTGAAATACCTGTTGTACACATGTATGGTGTGGTTGTACCCGTGTATGGCATGATTTGACTGGATAGCATTCAAAACAAGGTTTTCACTATATCTTGGTACATATTGTATTGTATTGTATTGTATTCCTTTATTGTCATTCAGACTTTTCAGTCTGAACAAAATTTCGTGCCTTGCAGTCATAACATAGAATAAAATAACAAAACACACAATAAACACAGATTTAACATCCACCACAGTGAGTCTGCCAGTCACCTCCTCACTGTAATGGAAGGCAAAAGTCTTAAAGTCCTTGTCTCTTCCCTCCTTGTTCTCCCTCTGCGTTGAGGCGATCCAGGCTTCCGGAGTTGTGACCCCGCCGGGTGATGGTAAGTAAGTCCCGTGGCTGAATCCGAGCTCCGCGAATGGGCTGGTTCAAACTCCGCGGCCCGGGGCGGTCGAAGCTGCCAAAGCTGCCACCCTCCAGTCCAGCGGACAAAGCTGTCGTTGCGGGAGCTCCAGAAAACAGGTCACCAACCTGGGACCTGCGAGCTCCCGACGATGTCGTCCACTGGGCCCGCGGCCGAGCCTCCGAGGCTCCGAAGTCGGGTCGCCGCCGCCGCAATGCCACCACAGCCCCGATGTTGGCCAGCCTCGCGTTGGTAAGTCCTGGTTGGCTCTGTCTCTGGAGCCTCGAGGTTGTTCCCAGTTGGAGGCCGCCAGCTCCGCTATTAGGCCTCAGCGCAGACGGAGACGGAGACGGGAAATACGACAAGAAAAAGTCGCATCCCCCCGAAGGAAGAGACTAAAACAAGTTTCTCCCCCCCCCCCACACATACACACTAAAATAAACCAAAATAAACTGTAGCAACGGGACAAAAGAAGACAAAAAAAGAAAAGGCAAATGGACTGCAGGCGAGCCGCAGCTGCAGGGCAGCGCCACCACCTCCGCCACATATGATAATAATTAGAGCCAGGATGTTTAGCCACTAAAAATCTCTGAAATAGGCAGGCAAAAGTCATAAAAATGTCATTAAAATGACATAAAAAAGGCATTTATTGACCAAAAAGGCATAAAAAGGCATTTATTTCCACCACCAAAATATGGTTAAAAATGATAATTATAAAGGTATACTACATTCAATGACCAAAGTTGCCTGGTTGCACATAACTACCAACATTTTTTCAAATTATCTGGTGTTAAACTATGCTGTTTGTCAGACAGAATATGCTACAGTTGCGAAAAACTTCTTTCTACCCCAGCTGCGATCACCCCAGTTTCATTGATCTCAGAATGAAGAAACTCATGTCATTCATGTCGATATCTTGTGCATTACAACTACCTTTGAAAACTTTAGCCATGTTTTGTATTTCTTTAAGATCTTTGTTAGCTAAAATCACCCTCTCACATTTTTCTTGTTTGTCTTCACCTACATCACCAGGAACTTTAAGTACAAAGTTCAGCAAGTGAAGATGTAAACAACTGAGCAATAGTTCAGCTCTTTGACTTCTCCAATACTTCCGATGTCAAGAAATATTCCTTTGATGTTTGACCTCCCTCCAGTGTACCAATGACCACATTGGCAACAAATCTCCCCACAGCATCAGTTATCTTGTCTATTGAGATCCATATTTTGTTGCATGCAACTTCATCTCTTAATTTTCTGCACAACAATGTTGAAGTTGCTGTCAACATAATTTTTCCACAATGATGACTCGCTTGGTATATGTTCCTCTGTGCATTTCCCTGAAAAACCTTTGAGATATTTGTTTTCCAATTTCCACAGTGGAATTCCAGCATCAATGAATGCATTGCACAGATCACTCGAAAACTCAGATTTATGATTGGAGCCAGCAGTAAATGTTGTGAGGAGACAAACTTACGTATTGCCTACCTTCTGTTTCTCTGCCGCCAACTTGTGTTTAGCTGTCTGTACATGCATGGAGAGGAAATATGTTTTCTCATGATTCACTGCTTTCTCACATGCGTTGCAAAACAGCACACAGTTGTCTGTAGAGAATATATCACTCCCGTACACTCTCACCAAATCATTCAGTTTTTTACAAGGCGTTGACTTGACTTTAGGCATTTTGACGCTTGCAGGGGTAGATCCTACAGGAGTAGGGACGCAGACCTCTACAGGCAGGCCAAGTACAAGCTGAGAAGAGGAATCAGAGCTGCCAAGGAAAGGTAGTCTGAGAAGTTGAGCAAGTTCTCAGCAAATGTCTCTTCTTCAGTGTGGAAGTGCTTGCAAGAAATCACAACCTATAAGAGGAAAAATCCCCGCTCCTTGGACAATCGTCAGCTGACCAACGACCTGAACGAGTTCTACTGCAGTTTCGATAAACAGAAACCTAACCCTGGTAACCCCAACCAACACTTCACACCTACTCACAGCTTGACTCCAGTTTGAAAAGACTGGACCCTTTCCCACACACCCCTCTCCAATCACCACTTAGCACCCACTTACAGCCGGGTTTTGCCCTGGTGGTGTAAATTTTCTTGTAAGTTACGTTAAAAAGGCAAAAAAGGCTGATTTAGGCACTCAATCATGCAAAAGGCATTATCTTCCTGAAATCATCAAAAAAGGCTTGAAAAGGCACATGGCATTTATGGCAAAATCCTGGCTCTAATAATAATAAACCAATATCAATACCAGTACTAATGCCAAATATATTCCCTATAACAGCCCTCAAACTCTAAAGATAGACACAACATGCTGGAGTAACTCAAGCTGACACACAACATCTCTGGATAGAAGGAATGGGTGACATTTCGGGTCGAAACCCCTTGTCAGACTTGAAACCCTAAATGTGAAAACTAATTTATAGTATTAAGAATACTATTGCAATGTTAGTTTCTGATGGAGTTATTTTTTGTGAATAGCTTTCTCAATTTACTAAGCTAATTACAGGTTTGTGTGCATTAATGTAGAAATTTGCCATCAAATCGTGCTGCTTGAATGACATTTGTATTACCAGTGAACAGTGTATGTTACCATTCTTTTCATGTTTCCACTCAGGAGCACAGAGCTTTAGGGACCTTGGATGGGAGGCACTCCTTGCTGTATGGATATATACGTTGTCTTGGAAGCAACAGAGGAGGTTGATTATGATGTTGAATTTGGATCATGCCCTCGAAGGTGGAGATTCAGAAACAGAAAAATAAAGCTAAATAACTTAGAACATTTGCTTAGCCATACATGGGGTTGTTGTCCAATTCTGGGCCTTGGAGAAGGTGCCAGACTGATACCAGAGTTGCTGGTTTTCAGTTACGTGGAACGTGATACAGCTGGGACATTCCCTCCCAGTAGATATTATAAGGATTTTTAATAACTGTGTTAAAAAATCTGAAGCTTTTTAAATAACTAAATAAGGAGGGACTGCTTCTTTAGTTCTAAGGAGTGAGAACTTTAATGAACATGGAACAGAGAATAGTACACACAGGAATGGGCCCTTCAGTCCACAGTGATTGTGCTGACAGGATGCCGAAGAGAAACTGATCACATCTTCCCGTACATGATCCATTTTGCTCTATTCCCTGCACTTCCACGTGCCTGTCTAAAAGCCTCTTAAATTATACCAATATATCTGCCTCCACCACCACCCCTAGCAGTACGTTCCAGGTCCCTGCCGCTGTATGTGTAAAAAAAAACTTGCCCCGCACATCTCCATTAAACCTTCCCCCTCATTCTCATAACTATGCCCTCTAATATTGGACATTTCCACCCTGGGAAAAGTGTTCTTATTGTCTACTCTATCTATGCCTTTCAGAATTTTATATATTAATAGATATAAATGCACAAAACAAAATTCTTGGGAGAGCTGATGGAGATAAAGAGAGATGTTTCTCAAGGTCTTGCGATCCGAGATGAACTTATTGAAAGGTTGGAGGAAGTAGACTCGCCATGAATTCTTGAAAGGGAATTGGATATGTATTTGAAATGTGAAAACCTTTTACCAGGCTAAGGGAAAGTAGCAAAGTTTGGAAATGGTGAGGGCAAACTCGCCAGAACTCGCAGATTAGGTTGCCCAAGTGGGACAGCCCCTTAACTTCCCAAAAGTGGCATCACAGATGGAGAGAGTGGTAAAAAGGCTTTAAGCATACTGGTCTTCATCTGCAAGGATATTGGTTATAGTTGGAACATTATGTTACAGTTCTACACGACATTGATGAAACTACACTTGGAGTATTATGTTCAGAATTCAACATCTTATGAGAGGATAGATGCCATTAAGCTGGAAAGGGTGCAGAGAGGTTTTACAAGGATTCTGCCAGGGCTTGAAGGCCTGGACGATAGGGAGAGGTTGGGTAGGCTATGACTTCATTCCTTGAACTTTAGCCTTTATGTTCTGAGGGCTTTTAACTTGTAGGCAATACATTTGAATTTTTTGGAAATTCAGCTCACATAATGTGTATCCGAATGTTTCTCTGACTAATTGCTTCACTGCTACAACCTCCTTTGCCAATTAAATCATATGTGGAATATTGAAACCATGGTAAGGAATATAAAATATATATTGCCCTCAAAACTCAATGTCTTAAACCCATAATCAGCTGAACAGATTTTTCCCAGATGTTAAGCAAATATCGATCATTAATACTTACTCCTACGAAAATTAGGTTCACCTTTAATTTTCTAATTTCAAGCACAATTTCACATTTCAGCAAAGGGTCACAGTTACAATAAACAAATAAACAAAACCCTTGCAGTCCTGACTTTCCAATAGCATTGTCTTGCAACAAGGCATTGTCATTCTACATTGAGATGTTTTAATTCCCTCTTCTTTTCTTGTAGCAGCTTGTTGCAATTGACAGTATTGAAATATGACTGTTTTATGCTCCATCTTAAACTTCTGGAATACTCTAGAGCAGTGGTTCTTAACCTTTTCGGCCCCACAACCCCATCAGACATTCTTGATCAGCACCGTGATCCCCAAAACAAAAATTGAAATTGAAAAAAAAAACAGCCCAATTTATTAAAACATGTCTGCCAATGCTCAGTCAATGGGATGGCTGAAATTGGTTCACAGGAGAGTCATCATCTCAGGGAAGATAGTCGTGTCATTGTCCTGGACTCTCCTCTTGGCCACTTTGTCACAAGCCGTGTGTAGCATTGGGAGGTTTCCTTGAAGTGACAGGCTCAAGGAATTCACCTCGACAAAGAAGTCAGCAAAGTAAGCCACCGTCATCACGAACAGTTCATCCTGCACCTTTCATGAAGCTGATTCTCCTTCTCGGTATACCCTCTCTCCAAGAACAGTGCTATTTCCTCTCTAAGTTGAATCACACGATTGAGAACTTTACCACGCAAAAGCTCTGTGTGGCGTATCAGAACAGTGAAATCGGTGCCCATTTCTTCACATATCGCTTTGAAGATTCTTGAGTTTGTTGCGCTCCCTCAGATGTGGTTCACAATCATCACCACATCTTCTCGAAGATGTATCATTGCAGTGGGTGAAGGAGACATAGGGAGCGACATCCTTAACAAACGCTTTGAAGCCGGATCTGGAAGGTTGCAGTTCACAACACACACAGTTCGTGTGTGTATACGCAGGGCCTCAGAGAAATTTTATTGGTGGATACAAAGTTTATTTCGGGCCGCCTTCCCTTCTCCGTTAGTCATCCTGTTTTTATCCACTACGCTACGGTTTTATGCCATGAGCTGTAGCCTGTAAGGCTAAAAGGGATATGGAAGATGAGAGAGGGGTGGAATGGAGCGCTCTGTTGATTTTCTGTATTTGAGGTCTTATACTCCTATACTCCCTCCATGATAAATATAAATAAATATAAATAAAATAAAAGGATCAGAAAGTATATATTTTTTGAACATCTTGTTTATGCTACAATACAGATAAGAAGAAAGTATTCACATCGAAACATCCTATTATATTTCAATGCAGATCAGATCATCAGAAGACATATTTATTAGAAAAGGCTTAGTATTTACTTTATATAAAGAGCTTTCCTGGCATTTTTTTGTGAAAAATTTCGAATTACAGCATGAAAATTTATTGTTCTGGCAATGTTTGATTCAATACTATTGATTCATTGCGTTGACATCGTGAGGCTATGGTCTGCGGAGCTTCTAGCCGCGGGCGTGGTGTGGACTTATCATCCGGAGCCTGGGATCCCTCGCTGGGGATCGCCGGAGAAGAGCTCCGACCGCCGGCCTGCGGCCTATAACATCCTGAAGCTGGTAGGAAAGTGCCGAGTCGGGACCTCCAAGCCGCGGAGTGTGTTTGTCCGTCCGGACGTTGGAGTTTGGATCAACCCGACTGTACATCGGGCCATCCGTAGCGGCGACTACGGAGGGGTTATGGCCCTGACCACGGATGAACTAGGAGGAGGACTGGCTGAACCTTGTTGCCTTCCATCACAGTGAAGAATGCCATGGTGGATGTTTGTGTTAAATTTTATTGTGTCTTGTGTGTTCTTTTAAAGTGTATTGCTGCTGGCAAATTAATTTCACTGCACAATTGACTTTGACTTTGAATACTTAACCTGGCCAAATCCACAAGACGTTCCTGAGACATTATAGACCTTAAATAATTCTTAATTAGCTTGAGTTTGTGAAATAACCTCTCTGCAGAAGCTACTGTTGCTGGAATTGTTAATAGTATTCTTAAGCTAACACAGACATTTGGAAACAGGTCACCAAGTCTATACTCTGTTAACGTTCAACAGA